>NW_009953786.1:7270346-7277313 GCF_000747805.2 Chaetura pelagica
ATCACCAGTGGCTCATACTTTGCTCTCTCAGACTACCTCTAATGCTCTGCAGATTGTAGTGTGTGAAATTCTGATCCTACAAATAACAACAGGAAGTGGAAACATCATTGCTTAAGATCAGGAAAAGGGGCAAATGTTTAATCCCTTGATTTTCTACTATATGAAAGGTAACAGCAATAATTCACATAGCTTGAGACAACAACAATGCAAGGGAAGATGGAATTAATGGGGAGTGGTAGTGTGCTCTCAGAGAAGGGATTTTTTCCCTGTAGTGTTTTTATAAGTAAACAACAGAATCATTTTACCAGGTAATTCGTCTCTCTACTTATCTATTCAACGATTTCAAATCATCATCCATTGCTTCTTATAGGACAGCAATAGAAATGGTGAAGCCCTTGTTAGTCTTTTCTGAGTCTTCCCTTTTGGGGATTAAATCTCTTTGGTTCTTTTTGGGAAGTGTGTGTAGACAGTTCAGGTTCAGAGGCTTAAACTGCATGTATAACCCGAAATGGAGTTTCTCAGAAGGCTTGACTGTTTTTCCTGGACCATTAACATCTGTTTTGGAAGATCTCTTTTGGAATACTGTCCTGCTGGGAGATCCCTGTAAGTGAAGATCTCCTCAGAATTTATATGCTACTTCTGGGACTTTGTGAACTGTCCACAGGGAGCACTGCTATCATGGCAGTGCATAAATCAGAACTGGAACTTTGACGTAAATGGGGCTGAATCCATTAATTGCTTTAAAAGTCTCTGTGATTTGCATTGTCCCAGAGGATGTGCAGTTATAGTGGTTCAAAGATCATACTGCATTTTGATGTTTTCAGGGCTGTACTCATTATTGCTTGAAATGGCAAGAACGAAAATTTACATGGCCATTGGAAATCAGCTGGGAGCCAGCACAAGGCTGTGGTCTGTGATATTTCCTTCTCCAAGTCTTAGAAGACCCCAACACTTTCTTTGTATATAGGGGTTTGGTTTTGGCAGCTGAGGAGACACACAATGCTTTGGCTAGTTCTTTGAGTGTTCTTGAGCTCATCTACAGCCGGATGCTTCATCCTGGAGCTAGGTCCTTGGAGATGTTCAGGCATTTTATAAATGCTGGTCTTCATTATTTCTAGGAGTTTATCTGTGCAAAAATGGCACATTGTCCATTTACCAGAGTGTGTGGCTGCTGTTGTAGTCAAACTTAACAGGTTTTGTCATATATCCCAAATTATAGAGGTTCACGTTATACTGTCAAGCTCTGTGTCCCATAGCAATACTGTATGAGACACAGATTTTGTACTATTTTGGTTATGATTACCTGTTGCTTTTCTGGAATGTTGTCAGCCTAGTTTGCAAAGTATCAGGAAAACATTCACTGTGTGAGTCTGACTTACTGCACACGGTAGGTAGCCTCTCTGCACATCCATCAGTTGTCTATCTGGAACTCAGTCTCCACTCAGCTCTGAGCTTAGAGTCTCCAAAATCTTTTAAGATATCTTTGGTCATGGACAGATCCTTGCAACTTCAGAATTCAAGAGTGCAGAAATTCTACACAGACTTCAGAGCCCAAAGTTGTAGTGTGCATGCAAATTTTAGTCTAGGTCTGTAGAACAGGAAGCCAAGACCATTACCTTTTAGGATGAAGTTAATTCATTGCATTGCTTACAAAGCTCACATGCATGTAATAAAGAAATCACATTGATTTTGTAGCTTGCATAGAATAATTCTAAAATACAAACATAGGATGGAAAAATGGGCAACAGAGTAACAGTAATGAAATCAATACTAATAATAGTAATTAACAGAGTAGTAATTTTCCAGATCAGGTAAGGAAGAGTTAAACAGTTTGTTCCAATTATTGACTACAAGATCTGCAAATGATTGCATAAAATTTCCAAAATATGCCTGCAAGCTTCTATTATTGATGTTGTGCCCTAGGACATGCACATATGGATTTAATTGTCTAAAGTGTTTTATTAATTAAATTGCTATGATTTACCTCTCCCATGTTAGCATTTACAGTTTATGAAACAGCTCATAATTAGGAAATGACTATACTGATGTTGCTTGTTTACTTTGCAAGCAATACATAATAGTGTCACATTCCTCTTTTAAACCCACCCTTCCAGGCTACCTTTTTTCTAGCCCGATTAATAGGCAACTGCTGCTGGTGCGTTAAATTGCTTTTTTGGTATGTGCAGGGGGAAGATAACTGCTAGGGTTCCTGCTGCTGTTGAAGTGCACAGCAGTATCCTTCTTCCTAGAGTGGAAGCTTCATTCAGAACTCACTGAAGTTAACAGACACCTTCCTCACTTTGGTGTATTTTGGATCTGTCCCAACAAACAAAACATTTTTTTTCCCTAAATACAGTATCATGCTGATTGTGGAACCTTCAAAATATTTTATCCAGGCAGTAAACAAAACCTTCCTCACTTTGGTGTATTTTGGATCTGTTCTGTCCCAACAAACAAAACATTTTTTTTCCCTAAATACAGTATCATGCTGATTGTGGAACCTTCAAAATATTTTATCCAGGCAAATGCTACTTTATTCTCATAGACAAGGTTTTGAGTTTTCTTTGCTGACTCTCAGAAGGATTTTCTACAACACATATGAATAAATGTCCTGAAGCTGTGCACAACAGGATCTATTCAAATGAAAAAAAGCATGCAAGTTTTATGCAGAAGAATATTCACTGATGAATAGACAGGCATTACTGAATCGAAAGGTAGCTTAGCTGATCTAAAAATGATAATCTATCTCTGTCTGACAGCTAATGTTATTAAATCTATAATTAAATCCTACAATCTCTAATCTTGTACTTTTTTTTGCTTATTTGGAGAATGCACACACCAAATAAATGACCCATGTGAATATGTGGAGGAAGAAAGAGAAGAAAGGATTGTTATTATAACAGGCACTTGGACCAGATGATCATTGTAAACCCCTTCCAAATAGATTCGATTCTATTCTATTCTATTCTATTCTATTCTATTCTATTCTATTCTATTCTATTCTATTCTATTCTATTCTATTCTATTCTATTCGAGGCACTTGTTCATTCCTATCAATATCCTTACTTGGCTTCCACTCTGCTGCTTTCACAGTGGGATAAGACCTCACATTGACAAGACCTCTTGCACTCCCATAAATTCTAAAAAGCTTTGTAATCTTTGCTGATGCCCATCGACTCACTAAATCTGCTCTCCCCAGCTTCTTACTACATGCAGTGAGAGTAGGGATGGACACAACGTGGTTGATGGCACTGACTCACACGTGCTGGCTTGTTTCTGATGTGAGCTAAACCCTACCTGAGTCTTTCATCGAAAGCTGCATTTTAAAATTCCCAAGTCACCAGAATTCTGCAAAGGAAGGAAGATGATGCATGGGATGGGAACTGGGACTTAAGATGTTCACATGGTAACTGGAATTTTCTTCTGAAAGATTGTATTTACCCCTTTCTATGAAACAGAAATGTTGTCCTGTGTAAGATTTAATTTTGCTAGTCTAGCTATGTAGGGTATACCTGGATAGTGCCACATCTTGGCTTCCCCTGTCAATGTGATGCTTAATAGAGGTCTGCCACTAGACAGCAGAAGATGAAGAGATCTCTAGCCTATCTAGTATAGTTGATCTTACAGCCCTGGACTGTTTTAGTGTTTTTTGGTAAAACACAAAGTTGTCTTGCAAATTATTCCTGTCCCCATGGCTAAGTGAGTATTTGGTGTGTAGTGAATTATACTTGAAAAAGGTAAATTAATAATGGATCTCTCTACATGTATAAGTACTTTGGGGAGAGATCATTAAATAGGATTTACTGACACTGTTATATTGACTTTTATTCTATTTGATGAAAGAATGAAGTCATGTCTATCTTTGAGCTAGATGGTAAGTTGGTTTCTTTCTCCTTCATTGCTCTCCATGTAATAGTAATGGAAAATTGCTGCAATGAAACACTGCACTATAAGATAACTAAAATCAGATTAAATGGGTGCTTTCAGGTAGAGCCTTGTTTAATAATTTTGAACAGGTCTCTAGTTTTACAAAATGCTCATCAAGGCAGTTCTTAGTCCTGTGAAACCTGCTAGATAGGTATCACCTTTGAAAATCAGATCCTTTCTGTAGGTGCAAAAAAAGGAGAATACTGACAAAAATACCACTATTTCCTTGGAAGCAGATTCTCAAGTGACACAAATACTCCCTTTTCCAGGCCAAGTTTTTCAAACATTAATATGTTAGGCTGATGCTATTTTACTGTTGTGGGTATATTAATACTCACAGTAGTACATTTACAGTTATCGAAATTAAGAGTAATTTCATAGGAGTCAGGATATTTCCTCCTATATAAAACCTGTGAAAGTGAGAAAAAAATAAGTCTATCTTTTTTCTGCTATTCTCAAAATCAGAGTTAACTTAGAATTTGGACATGCCCTGGTTTTATCTTTCCTTAGGAAATGTAATGTGGTCGCTACTATCCTTCTAATACACTCATTAGTACTCAAGCCAGACTGATTAACTGTTGTTATCTGTTAAGACCCTTCTTCCTCTTTGGTTGATGGAGTGTGACAGGAAGGTGATTTGGAGGAGAAGCCTCATCTGAATCTAGGCCTTTGCTGTGGAGTCCAGGAAAGCTCCCCTGCATCCTGAGCTCAGTACAGGCCATGCCTTGTGCCAGCTCTGAACCTCACCTGGGTGAAAATCAGCTGCGCACCCCTGCATGGTGCTCTGGTTTTCCTGAGGGGGGAGAGCCATGAATGAAGGCCAAGGAGTCCTACCACATCTCATCCATCTCTTTACACACATCCACCACTGCTCCCTGGAGGAATCCTTTTCTCCCCAGCAACTGCAATGGGAGCCTGGAAGGATATATTGGAAAAGCTCAGCTTTCCATTCCTGATGTAGCAAAATTAACTTTCCCCACAGCTGGAAATCTTTGGGTGGATGCTGCCTAAACCCTGCCACAGCCTGTACCCTTCTGGAATGCTAATGCAAAAAGTCACCTTCTTTGCCATAGTGTGCATGCCTCAGGCATCCAACACCTTCACAAGGTGATTTCATTAGGATTCAAATTAAAAGCCTGTGAAGAAATATCTCCTTTGCTCTTTCCTTGTAAGTATTGTAACTTTGGTTTGCTACAGGAATATTGGAGCAGGTATATGTGCAATTAAAATACCAATTAAACCGCTTTGTATTCTTATTTTGTATTTCACTCCTCTAAAAAAATCCCTCACTATGCCTAATAATAAAATAAGAACTAATCAGAAAAAAAAAAAAAAGAGAAAGAAAAAAAAAGAGGAAAAAAAAAAAGAAGTGTGAAATCCTCAAAGATATAATCTAACCTTTACAGGACTCAGAAAACCACTTAGTACTAGCATTTGGTATAATGTTTAGCTCCATGAGGGCAACAGCAGTATATCTACTATAGTAATGATTTTGCCTCTTCATAACAGTAATTGATTGAATTTAAAATGACAAGATGAGTGTCAGCATGCCATCTGCAAATCCCTGTCACGATTTCCAGTCTGTGTACAAAGCATTCCTGGCTGGAGCAGCAGGTGGACAGCCTCTGGCTGGTCTCTGTGCTTGGCTGCTGTAAGCCCTGAAGTGTTTTTCCCCTTATGGAACAACTCACCTTTGTTACTATGGACAATGCAACAAGCAGCCTGCACCAAATATGGGTGATGCTGGGGCATGCTCCTGTGTCCTGTTGCAGCTGTTGGCTTCTAAATTAAAAATTACAATGGAAAATTAATGAAGTATGAGTAAAAAGAAGACTGTTTTTAAAGGTATGCATAGAAATCTTGCCTCCAAACAATGTTCCTTGAAAATAAAATGTCATTTCCTAGCTGAGGGCTTGGTCCGAGGCCAAAGAGGATCAAGGAGAATGGTTCCTGATGTCTTCCTCAGGCTATGGATTAAGCCCTTAGAGCAAAATTTTCTTCTCTCATCCATAACTTGTGTAGATGGCCTGATTAAAATAAAATATTCTTTAAACTGTGCTTTGTAAGAAATAAAGAACTTGAGTTTTTCCTGTGCCTTTTCGCATCTAAAATATACCCAAACATGTGAAGTACTGCATGTTGCTGCAGCCTGAGTTGTAAAAACAGCTCATCTGTTTATATGCAGGGCCAGATTTTCAGAAATCTTGCACAGGAGACCCAAACTAACTAGCCAGAACCACGAGATGAGTCCTCAGATAACATGGGTGGCAGCAGCTCTCCAGTGGCATTAGTGCAGGATATGGTAGCTGTGGATCCATCCTGTGGCTTCTAGTGGCCATGACCACACCAGTCCATAATATTGTCAGGCTATTTTCTAAGCCATAGCAAAAGATGGACATTTCAGGTGCCCAGAAATAGAATCTAAGCCTCTTTTTGAGCCTTCACTTGAAAATTTGACCCCATAGATGCCTCTGGCAAGCAGCTGTGAATGATTACTACATTAATAGGGAGATCGCAACACATGTGGAAGCCACACTTGGCACCCACAAAAAGATAAATTTATGTCATTCTCCTTTTCCATTTTATCTCCTGTGACAGTATTAATCGGCCCCAAGTGACACATTTCATGATGTGTTGGGTTTGTTTTTTTTTATTAAGCACTAAGCAAAACCTGTATTTCTCCAGAGCACTCAGGGGCCACAAGTGTGAACTTTGTCATTAACATGCTAAAGAGTTCCGCTCCAACAATAGTGTGACCTGTTCGTTTGTTTGTTAATAGAGCTCATGTTTAGAAGGACTGGAAGGCAGTCTTCTAGGAGGCACAGGTGCTGCTCCCTGAGAGCAATGCAAAGGGCTCATGTTTAATAATAACAATAATAATAATTATTATTAATAATAATAATCATAAACAAACCCATATACTTCTGCTCTATACATTCTACTTCTATAGCATCTTTCATTCAAATGTCAAGCACCCTGCAAATTAATTAAGCCTCTCAGCAATTGTGGGAAGCAGTATTTCCTTCCAATCTCTGGTAGG
>NW_009953786.1:7277565-7278995 GCF_000747805.2 Chaetura pelagica
CTACACTTCTTGTGAAGTCAATGGAGAGCTGTGGATAGAAGCTGGAGTCCTAATTCATACTCCTCTGCAGCCTGGATGTCAGGCAACAGTGCTCTATACAATGCAATGAAGCACAGTGGGTTTGGAAGATCAAGAGTATCAGTAATAAAATATCAGTATCAGTTCTTGTTTTTCAGCCTGTGTTCCTGAAATCAGCTTCTTTATATACACAGAAATCAAGGTGCTCTGCTTCTCAGTGACACTGAGCATACAGAGCTAAATCTCACCTTCAATCTAGGCATCTCAGTGGCTAAAAACACCTGGGTTTCAAACTGTTGACAGCTCAGCATCAGAGGTAATGGAAACCATGCGCCAGGCTGTTATTTGATGTACAGTTGTTCTGTTTGTGAGATGCTTGTGGTATGGTTAAGGCGTAAAATGTTAGAATCATAGCATCATCTCAAGGGACCACATTGCATTGCCAAGATCTACTGCTGACAGAGAGACAGACTGATGAGAGGAGCTCCTAATCCCATGCGTTTTGAGAGGCATCACCTCAGCACAGAGGTGACAAAGGTACATAGAAGCACTGGGAAGTTTTCCATGCATCAACCCAGGAATCCAAATCCTTCTGTAAGCACAGACTCACCCCTGTGGTGTGTGATAGGCACATCTCTGCCATCTAGCTCAGCTGCTACAGGATTTAAGTTGATATGTAAGTGCACTCCTATCAGCTCTATGAAATACTTTTGTAATACATTCAAAAGGCTCACTGGGGAGAATAGAAAAGGCTGTCTCTGCTTCTTACCCCAATTTCCATATAATCTAGGTAGAATTAAGGGGAAGGATGCAACAATATATTGCTTTTTCTCACATTGGTTCATATTGAAAATATGCCTCCCCAAGAAAGCTGTGAATTGTACATTCCTAGCTCAGTACTTGTTCTTGGCAGGTTTTTGTACCACATGTACAGGGTAATTAGGCTGAATTAGATTTAGTATAACCAGGCAGGATAGCAAAGTTTGCTCTTTTCCTAGATTTGCCTGTTTGCAGATCAGGATACCTTTAATTCTCCTTGTCAATCATTCACTTGAACTGATAAAGAGAGCAAAGCGGGTGCATAAGTATAATAGAAATTATTACATCTTTAATCAGAGAGAGAATATGTGGCTCAACTCTGTACCTGTGTTCATTTGCTGTTGTGCTCACAGTGGATGTGGAGCAGACCATGAAACCAACAGTATCTTTGCACTGGGGAGCACTTAATCTGAGGGGCAAGGAGAAACAACAAATTGTATATATAATTACTTTGCCATAGCAATAAGAGTTTCATCTGGCCAATTACAAGGACACTTATTTAAAGGAAGAGTTTAGGGGGAAAAAAATAATTGCTTTGCTGACATGATGGCAGGTACCTGGGAAGGGATGCAAAAAAGACTAAAAAAATTACT
>NW_009953786.1:7279009-7288424 GCF_000747805.2 Chaetura pelagica
CGGAAGAGACCTCGAACACACCCCAAGGATTTTCTCACTGCGTTCAGATGAAGCCAGATGTTGTCAGACACAGTTACAAGGTGTGGTGTGTTTTTTTTTAATTCAGATGAAAATAAAGTAATTGTCTAAAATTTTCCCTGTTTTTCTTCAAGGACTTCCTATTTGATGCCAAGGATTAATGTTGTCTGCCACTCAACAGCACATCAAATGACATAATTTAACCAGTAAATGTCAGTCAATGCCCAGAAATATAACTTGATCAATTATCAGTGAGCCTAATAACAAGGAAGTTCATGCTAAAAAAAAAAAAGAAAAAAAAAGAAAAAAAAAAGGAGAAGAACAGAAGGAACACTGGGCAATTTCCACTTGTCTCCCCTTATATTTCAGGGAATGACTAGGAGTTTGCTTAAGTTCAAGGAGGTAAAATTACCAAATCATGCTGTTTGGATTGGAAAACATGATGTCTAGCAACAGAAGGAAAATGTTGAAAACCCAAGAGATCTGAAAAAGAAGCATGAAAGTTTGTTTTCTTTCAAAAAAAAAAAAAAAGCAGAATGGAGGAGACATAGGAGAGGAAAACTGGGAGAGAATACAACATTTGGGAGAGGACTTGTATAAATGAATGGCTTTTTTGGCAACTTTACTTCCATACATGTTAATGTGATAGGGAGTTCATCCAGGCTAAGGATCACAGCTAATTCACTCATGGTTGCACTCCAGCTGTAGACAGTTGCAACCCAGAATTTATTTAAAGGTCATTTTACTGATTACAATAGTCAGAGTTTCCCATCAGCCACAGAAGGCTGTATCACTTTAGGCCATTTGATGTATCTCAGCCTAGTGGTAAAACTAGGAATAAAATTTACTTAACTGGTAGAGTCATGTAAAATCAGGAACACCCTGCTAATTTCAGTAATCTGATTTAGAAGTGACAGAGAAGCTAAGGAAAAGTTAACATTAGTTCACAAAAACATTTAAGACCTGCTTCCAAAGGGCAATGACAGAGAATTTTAGTAGAAGAATTATTCTGAGTTAGATTAGGTTTACAAATTGATATGGGAATTACCTGTCAGCTAGAAGTGAAAAAGATTATGTCTATCTTACTGAAGTCCAAAGATGTAAATTTTGTTGCAGGTTGCATGCAACTCTCTTCCTAGGTAATTTTTTTTCCTGAAGAATAAATAGGTTTTTACATTATTGAAATAGCATACAACTGAGTAGCCAGATGCTCATCTTGTCTAAAAGGAGGAAAAACCCTCCAAGAACCCCTGTCTACCATGTTCTTCAGGCTCAGAGGGTGACACAGGAGCACATAAGTGGAAAGAAAAAAAAACAAACAACAACACAAAAACCAATAGGGAGAAACAGAGAATGTTTAACATTCAGAATTTGTCCACAGCTGATAATTTATTGGAACTCATCTGTAACAAGGCCTGGCACTGATTTATAAGTTGATTTGAAAAATAAATAAAAGTGATAGAAACCTGCATTTGGTTTTAATGATAGACTGTTGCAGCGTGAAAAGTAAGGATATGAAACATTGCAAGGAAATTAGATATTATGCCCTGAAGACAACTGCAGCTACCAGCCCATTAATTGTTAGATATTTATTATTAAAAATTTCTTTTCATGAGTGACTGCAGAATATTTGCACTCCCAAAGTTGTTGAGTTCTGACATGAATGAAGTGTATGAAGCTCATTTTTTCTTCTCTCTGTGTGTGCATGTATATGTGTTTGTGGAACTGACTCAGTAGCTGACCCAAAAATGTGATGAATCTTTCCTGCACAAACACAAATGCACAAGTACTGCCCCTGAATTGATACTGAATAGGGTAATTAATGCTGGGAAGCTTGTTACTGTTCTGAATTTCAATAGCAAGAGACTTGACAGTGCTTGGAAACAGGGCTCTCTGGAAGCAGAAAGGGCCCAACTCTGTTTCCAGTGAGATGAGCAGCATCTCCAAAGTACCTGGACAATTTTAGTGGATCGTCTCCTGTGTGCTCCCAGAGCTTAGCTGATTACACACAAGGTGGTGCAGACATGAGGACACAGTTAACTAGTAGAACACAGCAGTGTATATCTGACGAACCAAAAAGAAGGCTAATAAAATACCATTTAAAAAAGTGCTCTCAAGCTCTTGGCAAACGGAGACATTAAATTATGCCTTAAAAATACTGAGGAAATTCAATCAAATGAATTCTGGAAGAAAACATGTTCACAGAAAGCCAAGACTACCTAATACATCTTGCTGTTTCTCCCCCCTCAACTTACAAAATAGCCAGTATTGCTGATCCTTTAAAAAAACATGGCCTGGCAAACTGTGGTATCTGTGTGCCAATTGCCACATCAACCTGCTGAGCGACAGTGGGTGATGACCTGCCAGACAATAATATGCCCTTTCTTTTAAAAGCACTTTGAGGACAACTTATGAAAATCAGAAAGAGGCAGAGAGAGAAAAACATAATGTTTTATTATTACATGGTCATTATATATCATATATCTAGAGTTACAAGACATTGCACAAATACATGAAGAGAAGTGGTCCTTATCTCAGTCTGTGTCTCAGATTTGGCTATAATCTGATGTAATTATCAATAAATAATAATTTATATTATTAATAGCAGTTATAATAATTAAGTACGATAATAACGTGGCTACAGATCTTAAAGGAGGAAGATCAGATTTTTAATGCTTGCTACTTGGATTGTCTGAGGCAAATGTTTCTATCATGAGCTTGTACAGTGTTTGGATCATAAGAGACAACTCTTGACTCTCTTACAAGCAAAACAATAAATGTATCCTAGTTCCATTTTTCCCTTCCAAGTAGCATAAGACAGCTTATTCTCACTTCTCCATCCTCATTTGACTTGCATAACTGTATCTCTAAGGCCATATGCACTACACAAAACAGCTTTTCAAAAGCAGGGATGTGTTCACCTCACACTAAGTTATCTGGTGCTTCATCTGTCCTTGGAATGTGAACATTTCTTTATCCATCATGAAATATAATTTACCATTCACATTACTATTACTTCCTTCTAGGTATTTCTTTGGTGTTTCTAACAAAAATAAAATCTGGAAGGCCATGTACACAGATTTTAAAAAGGAGGAGTATTTTATGCAGTGCAAAGATGACAGGCAGCTATTAAAGAAGATTCACAGTCATAGGCAAAAATATTAATGGTGGGGTTAGCTCTTGAAATGAGAATTTATAACATGCCTTAACCTAATCCCTCATTAAGATAATTTATTCCCACCCTCAAGGTCTCACATCACAGCTAGCACTAGGCAAATAATTAGTAACAAACAATTCATTTGATCAATCTCAACTCCTCTTTTTTAATGAATTGTGAGCCATTGCAGTACAATTTTCTCAAATATATTTATAATTCAACATTCTTTGCCACTTTTTGTGATGAATTTGTAGCCCATTGTTTATCCAGGAGGAGTTGGGTGCTCAGTGGTAGCTAGTCAAAGCATTTTGAGCAGATGCAGAAGTCACATGGCATTTCCATGCCTGGGAAGTGGGATGTAGATATTGATTTTACTTTGGGAATACTCAGGCTTCCAAGATTTGAACATTATTTACCCTAAATAAAGTTAAGCACATTAACATTATAATCCCTGGGACAGCTAGTTAGGGGGTCTGGAGCGCAAGTAGTGTTTGCCTCCATCCCTCCTGCAAGAATGGGTAGGGAGGTATATAGGAAGAGTTTGCAGGTTAACGAATGGTTAAGAGATTGGTGCCATAGCCAGGGTTTTGGTTTTTTTGATCATGGGATGCTATATGAGGCACCTGGACTGATGGTGGCAGGAGGGATGCACCTGTCCCAGAGGGGGAAGAGGCTTTTGGGGCAGGACTTGGCAGGGCTCATTGATAGAGCTTTAAACTAGATGTGAAGGGGGAAGGGGAGAAAACCAGGCCTGTTAGGGACAAGCACAAGAGGAACACACCATGGCCCAAAGTCAGGTCGTCCAAGGAGGATTTAGTCCCACCAGTGTGCTCTGTTCGTTTCCTGAAATGCCTGTATGCTAATGCACGCAGCATGGGGAACAAGCAAGAGGAGTTAGAGGTTTGTGTGCGGGCTAAGGGTTATGATCTAGTAGCAATAACAGAGACATGGTGGGACAGCTCACATGACTGGAATGTGGCCATGGATGGTTATGTGCTTTTTAGGAAAGATAGGGCAGGGAAGCGAGGTGGTGGGGTTGCTCTTTATGTGAGAGAGCAACTAGAATGTATTGAGTTTCATGCAGGGGCTGATGAGGGGCATGTTGAAATTCTGTGGGTAAGAATTAAGGGGCAAGCAGGTGCGGGTGACACAGTTGTGGGGGTCTACTACAGACCTCCTGATCAAGGTGAGGAGGTTGATGAGGCTTTCTACAAGCAACTGAAAGCAGCCTCACAACTACAGTCGCTGGTCCTCATGGGAGATTTCAACTACCCTGATATCTGCTGGAAGACTCACACAGCCAGCCTTTCACAGTCTAGGAGGTTCCTCCAATGCATTGATGATAACTTCTTAATGCAAATGGTGGACAAGCCGACTAGAAGAGGAGCGCTGCTGGATCTTGTACTAACCAGCAAGGAGGGCCTTGTTGAAGCAGTGGTGGTCAATGGCAGCCTTGGCTGCAGTGATCATGAGATGGTGGAGTTCAGGATCCTGTGTGGAAGGAACAAAATACCCAGCAGGACCAGAACCCTGGACTTCCACAGGGCAAACTTTGGTCTCCTCAATCATCTATTAAGGGAAATCCCATGGGACAGGGTGCTAGAAAATAAAGGAGCTCAAGATAGCTGGTCAACATTCAAGGACCACTTCTTGCAAGCACAGGATCAGAGTGTCCCAATGGTTAGGAAATCTAGTAAGGGTGCTAGGAGACCTGCATGGTTAAAGAAGGAACTACTGGGCAAACTTAAGTGGAAAAGGAAAATCTATAGATCATGGAAGGAGGGGCTGGTCACTTGGGAGGAATATAGGACTGTTGTCAGAGGATGTAGGGAGGCAATTAGGAAAGCTAAGGCCTCCTTGGAACTTAACCTTGCAAGTCAGGTTAAGGATAATAGAAAGGGCTTTTTCAAGTACATAGCTAGCAAAACTAGCAATAGAGGCAATATTGGCCCATTGAGGAATGAGGTGGGAGCCCTGGTGACAGAGGATATAAAGAAGGCAGAGGTGCTGAATGCCTTCTTTGCCTCTGTCTTCACTCCTGCAGGGTCTCCCTATGAGCCCCAGATTCATATAGCCCCAGAAGAGGTCAAGATAGAGGAAGAGTTTGACATGGTAGATGAAGATTGGGTTAGGGATCAGTTGAGTAATCTGGACATCCATAAATCAATGGGTCCAGATGGAATGCACCCAAGGGTGCTGAGGGAGCTGGCGGAGGTCATTGCTAGGCCACTCTCCATCATCTTCAGTAAATCATGGGCAACAGGTGAGGTGCCTGAGGACTGGAGGATAGCAAATGTCACTCCAGTCTACAAGAAGGGCAAGAAGGAGGACCCGGGTAACTATAGACCGGTCAGCCTCACCTCCATCCCTGGAAAGGTGATGGAACAACTTGTTCTTGTCACTATCTCCAGGCACATCAAGGACATGGGGGTCATCAAGAGCAGTCAGCATGGTTTTATCAAGGGTAAATCATGTTTGACTAACCTCATAGCCTTCTATGAGGAAATTACTAGGTGGATAGATGATGGTAGAGCGGTAGATGTGGTTTATCTTGATTTCAGTAAAGCATTTGACACCGTCTCCCACAGCATCCTTGTAGAAAAGTTGATCAGGTATGGGTTTGGTGATCAGGAAGTGAGGTGGATTAGGAACTGGTTGAAAGGAAGGAGTCAGAGAGTTGTAGTCAATGGGGCAGAATCTGGTTGGAGGTGTGTGACTAGTGGAGTCCCACAGGGGTCGGTACTGGGACCGGTGTTGTTCAACATCTTCATCAACGACCTGGATGAGGGTATAGAATGTACCCTCAGCAAGTTTGCTGATGACACTAAGCTGGGAGGAGTGGCTGACACACCAGAAGGCTGTGCTGCCATTCAGAGAGACTTAGATAGGTTGGAGAGTTGGGCGGGGAGAAACATGATGAAATTCAACAAGGGGAAGTGCAGAGTTTTACATTTGGGGAAGAACAACACCATGTCCCAGTACAGGTTGGGGGCTGAACTGCTGGAGAGTAGTGTAGGTGAAAGAGACCTGGGGGTCCTGGTAGACAGGAGGATGACCATGAGCCAGCAATGTGCCCTTGTGGCCAAGAAGGCCAATGGCATCCTGGGGTGCATTAGAAAGGGTGTGGTTAGTAGGTCAAGAGAGGTTCTCCTCCCCCTCTATTCTGCATTGGTGAGGCCACATCTGGAGTATTGTGTCCAGTTCTGGGCCCCTCAGTTCAAAAAGGACAGGGAACTGCTCGAAAGAGTCCAGCGCAGAGCTACGAAGATGATTAGGGGAGTGGAACATCTCCCTTATGAGGAAAGGCTGAGGGAGCTGGGTCTCTTTAGCTTGGAGAAAAGGAGACTGAGGGGTGACCTCATCAATGTTTACAAATATGTAAGGGGTGAGTGTCAGGGGGACGGAGTTAGGCTTTTCTCAGTGATGACCAGTGATAGGACAAGGGGTAATGGGTGTAAATTGGAGCATAGGAGGTTCAAGGTGAATATCCGAAAAAATTTTTTTACTGTAAGAGTGACAGAGCACTGGAACAGACTGCCCAGGGAGGTTGTGGAGTCTCCCTCACTGGAGACATTCAAAACCCACCTGGATGAGTTCCTGTGTGATGTACTCTAGGTGACCCTGCTCTGGCAGGGGGGTTGGACTAGATGATCTCTCGAGGTCCCTTCCAGCCCCTAAGATTCTATGATTCTATGAATCCATAATTCACACATGAGGATGGGAGTTCTTTGCTTTGGAGTCATGACTCTCAAAAGACTCAGAGCATCCCTCTGTAGCTAGCTGGGAAAGGAACCTACTACAGTCTTGCTGCTGTGAGACAGCATCCTGACATAGAGGAGGCTGCAAGTCTGTGTGCTAGCTAAGGTTGACTTAGGAAGCTACTGTATCAGAACCATTTCTTGATGAATCTCCAGCAAGTATCCAAACACTTGCTGAAGTACTGACTAAGCACTTTGCTCAGCTGCCCTTCTGCCCACCATGGAGAAACCTGCGGGAGTCTACTTAGCAAACATGGCATCCAGAGGGCTGAAAGGCTTTTAAATGAATTGAGATCTCTGACTTAGCCCTATCTGGACCACCACAGCAGCCCTGGAAGGTATTTTCAAACTACATTTTTCATGTTATATCAGTGAAAATGAGAGCAGTTATCAAGCTAATGAAATTCTTACATCTCAGTCAGCTGATGGGAATATAGCCAAGCAATACCATTTCCTAAAACAGCAGCATAAAGCCACTGACCACAAGTGCAACCTGTAAAACAAGGAAGAGAAATACCTTACCAAGGCACCAGTCTGGGACCCAGCAGGCCTACCTTAGGGTGACCCTGTGCAGCATTCCTGTGTCAGTAGCCCTTCCTTCTTCTGTGAAATGAGGAGAAACATTTTGTTCTTTTCCACATGTGGCTGACTGCCTGTTGACTCTTTTTGTTCTCCACAACGAGGACAACTTTGTACTGCTGGGCTGTTTGGGAACCAGTGAGGCAGAGCTGGGTACGTGTTAGCTCAACACAAACAGCAATAGGTAAGTGGTTCACATACCCCCTCTGAACCACGTACTGTAAATCCAGGCAATTCAATTAAGGTTGCTCTTAAAAGAAAAGAGAGAACAAAGCAGAGAATGTGACTAAAGGTCTCAGCCTCACCGCAGCCCTGTAGAAACACAAAGCTGTAACTATTGAGTGCCAGAGAGGCATTTTAGTTCCACAAATGAGGCACTTTTGACACACTGCAATACATTTTCCTCCAGTGTTTTATCCTTTGCTTGCCTAGATGCAAGACAGAGAATAGGTGTGGGGGATCTGGGAAAGGGGGGGCGGGGCAGGACAGTAAAGTGGCAAACTGTACTGTTCTGGCTGGGCATAGTTACAACTTCTCCATAAAATTTATGTTCTGTGCATTACATAATCAAAACTTGAACTTGATTTTAATTTAGCTCAAGACTTTCCTTAGGATAAACTATTAAAAATCAGTTAGAGTAAGGCCAATTAAGAAATTAAAATAAAGTACTAGCACTCAATATTCCTAATGAAGACATCATTAAAATCTAAAAACCTCACACATTTATGCAGACCCCTACTTCAAAAAACATCTACTGTGAGAGCAAAGGAAAAGAAGTTATTATTTTGACATTTTTTCTCTTTACTTGTTGTTTCAGAGGAGTTTCAGAATAGCCAGATGATCCCTAAAGGATGGGTGAAACAGGACCCCATACTTCTACATGTCACAATGGCAAAAAAGATTAGAGGATTGGAGCACCTCTCTTATAAGGAAAGGCTCAGAGAGATGAGACTGTTTAGCCTGGAGAAGAGAATGCTGAGAGGAGACCTTATTAGTGCCTACAAGTATCTGAAGGGAGGGTGCAGGGAGGATGGAGCCAGACTCTTTTCAGTAGTTCCCAGTGACAGGATGAGGGGAAAGGGGAACAAGCTGGAACATAGAAAGTTCCACTTAAATATAAGAAAAAACTTCTTTACTATGAGGCTGACAAAGCACTGGAACAAGCTGCCCAGGGAGGCAATGAGTCCCCTTCTCTGGAGATACTCAAGACCTGTCTGAACACAGTCCTGAGTAACGTGCTCTAGGGGATCCTGCTTTAGCAGGAGAGTTGGACTAGATGATCTATAGAGGTCTCTTCCAACTCTGAAAATTCTGCAATTCTGTGACCTGCTGCTAAATTGTCATCCCAGACTTACTTTGGAGGAGAAACAGAAGTGTAAGGATCAGATTCTCAGGTATTGTTGCTCCAGCTACAATGTTTGGGAAATATAAAGAATACGTTTGAACAGAAACATTTGTAAATGTGCTGATTCCATTTCTTCCTGTAAAACTTAAAAGATACAGTGCACCTTTTATGGAAAATCTATATGGAAAATCTATATGGAAAACCGAATTCTGTTGTTTATTTCACTTCTCTACTAGCTACAAAAATGCCCAAATAGCTCACATTGTACAGTCTGGTGGGATAGCATCCCTCCTTTTTTTAATCCTAATATTTGGACCTATTCTATAAATTAGTATCACATCTGGCAACATTACAGCCTTATGAGGAAAAAGGGACTGATAGAGACTCCAGCAGCCAAAGCAACTGCTCCAGTAACTAGACCACTGGATTAAAGTATCCTGTTCCAGCACTTCTGTCTATCTCTCTGTCTTTTGGTTTCTTAATGATACCATTAACTAAAAATGTATCATCCCATTTGAGATTAAACGGTGCAAAATGTTCTTCCTTGGGTTTTTTTTT
>NW_009953786.1:7288504-7319907 GCF_000747805.2 Chaetura pelagica
TATTATAGGAGAAATTGCTTCTGTTCGGCTGTTGAGTTTGAATGAGTTTCAATTGCTGAAACTCAATCCAAGGGGGGAGATGGTTTATCTTTTTTTTTTAGTGATCTGTACATTTTTGCTTTTCAAGGATGTCCACAAATATCTATGTGTATTCACAGTTTCTTTAAAAATTATTAATTGTTGTTAGCTATTCTGCATAAAACCTGTTTCATGTATATTAAATATATGAGCTTATAGTAGTGTCTTTCATTTGCAAGGACAAATACTTCTTTTTCTTCAGGAAAAATGCTGGGTTTTTTAGCAGAACAGAATCACTGCCTCCTCTGTTTCAACAAGAAATCTCAAAGATAAGAGATTCTGTTATTCTGAGGTTTATGTTCTCCTCTGAAATGTAAGTGGTAGTTATAGATTTCTTGCAGTGAAATAGCAATAGATGTGCAGTCTGTGCTGCTTTTATGTGTCACAGAATCATAGAATGCCAGGTTGGAAGGGACCTCAAGGATCATTTGGTCCAATCTTTCTAGGTACTACTATAGTTTAAATGAGATGGCTCAGTACTTTGTGTCAGCAGGCTTTACTGTACATTGTGCAAGGCACTACATTGAACAGAATTTGTACAAACTTGTAGGTATTGCACCACTTGCAAACTAATAATACGGAATTTTATAGACCACTGTGGAGAAACAGGGGGTCATGACTGAAAAGGGCAAATAATTTGGTTTGCTTTTTGATACCAGCATTCAAGAGGCACCACCAGGAGGGGTGAAGTTAGATTTGCTACCAGTGAACTTGGATTATGCAGCTTTGGAAGACCCTGTCACCAGGGGAGGTGGCTGTTCCCGAAGCCCCTGTGACTCTGTGGGAAGCCCAGGCTGGAGCAGCTCTGGACCTCGTGGGAAGGACTCATGAAGGAGAGGTTCGTGGAGGACTCTCTTCCATGGGAGGGACCCTTTGGAGAAATGGGAGGGCTGTAAGGAATCCTCCCTGAGGAGGAAGGAGCAGCAGGAAACAACAAACTGTGGGCTAACTCTAAATCCCATCCCCTGTCCCCCGTGCTGCTGGGGGGCAGGAGGGAGAGAAATCAGGAACAAAGTAATTTGGGCTTGGGAAAAAGGAAAGACTGGGGGTAACATATACAAACCCTGTTCTGTGTGTTGTCTGTGTCCTGTGTGATTAGTGTGAAATTAAATTATTTTTCCCCAAGTCTGTTTTGCCTGGGACCTTAATTGGTGAAGAGCCCTCCTTGCCCTTTGTCTCAACCCATGAGCTTCTGGTTGGCCTTTGTCCTCCCCATCCCAGTGCATGAATGGGAGTGGGGGGGGAGTTGAGTGAGCAGCCAGGTGGCTGGTTCTTTGTTGTCATGTTAGGTCTAAACTACAACACTACCAAAAGCAGTTCACTCATTTTCTGTTTGGCACAGCTATTCTCAACTTTGAGGGACCTGCAATGAAGATGACCGACAGGAAGTCCCAGCATACCTAAAAAAGCATGTCTTTTCCCATCAATCAAAGTAGACATTTAAGATGAACCTGTCTTTCATGGTGGGTCTCCCAAGACAGCAAGGGAAGCTTTGCACACAGAGAGGCAGTCTAGTACCTCTGTGGTGGTTGGATTTGGTATTTTCAGAACGAGTTGCAGATAAGGCTCAACCAGACTTAAATTGTGTTTGATTGCTTTGAAAGATCTCTATCCCTGTTCTTAGTTGGATTACTAAAAGTTGCTTTCTATCTGTTGCATCCAACATTATGTAATGGAAAAGAGAATAGCCAAGAATTAGCGTTATTGCTGCCCAACATATTTGATTTTCCTTTCTTTCCATTACTGGTGTTCCTTCCTCATCCTACAGTGCTGCAAGGTGCTGAAACATCCATCTGGTAAAAAATACCACATTGCATCTTTCTGATATAGAGCTACACCCATTCTCCATACAAATTTAGCTCTCACTAGGAAAAAAAAGAAAGCTCTTCAAACTAGTGACATTTCTATTTTGAAGCCAAATGTATCATTTCTACACAGTTTGTGCTTTAGATTTTTGGGGAAAAAAAAGGAAAAATGAGCTCTGATCTGAGAAGGACAGATTATATTGAAGCTGTCTTGCAATGCAAAATTTATCAAGTCTAAGATGATCAATTCAAGCTGCCTTTACCTATGTGCCTGGGGATCTAAAACCTTTAGGCAGTATCTGGTCTCATCCCTGGCTATCATATAAGCCTCATTGCTTAATCTCAGGTTGCTTTAATCCCAGGCAAGACGGTTTGGAAACCAAGCTTCTACAGCCACGCATGACTCATTTATTAAGGATAAGGGAGTCCAGGGAAATCAGGTGTGACTCACAGTAAGGATTAGCTGCTTTAAAATAATTTCTTACCTATACAGCTATGCAGAATTTCTTCTCTTTTGTTCAAATCAAGGATGGTGGTATTACCTAACAGCAAGAAGAAAGTCTTCATTTGAAGAGGCCAAGCACACAGATTCAGATTTTACTATTAGCTGCACTGCACAGGATGGTGTAACTAGAGATAGAATAGTACCAGTTGTTAACTCAAACTGCTTATTAAGGGCAATTTTTAGCATATTTCTCACTAAAATGATTTCCCAAAACAAAAATGTGGGTAGTACACAAAATAAATAATCCTAACTTTAGGCTAGAGCTATAAAAGATTAAAGGCATGCTAAAGCCTAAAGAGCTTAAATTCTGCCTAGTTGCTGCCTGAAGCTTATATGAACTCGGCTTTACACATTAAAGCTTTCCAGGGGCCTCAAATCCTCTTTGTGGACATGTCGATGATTGTCCAAATCCTGCGGCTGCAATGTCTATCTCAAACTGAAATACCCACCAACTTTCAAATAAATAGGTATACCTTGACCTGTTTGTAAGCATGAGCAGATTTATTGGCATGAAGGTATTAATATAGAAGGCCACATTTAAAGACACAATGAGCAGAGAAGTAACAGCACCGTTCACATGGCCCCTCTCTCCTCAGCCACAGTAGTCAGAGGCCTCAACTCCTTTCTGAGGAGGTGCTTCTAACTTTTAAATTACAGGTCATTCTGAGAGTCAAGATGGGGCACTTCCTATTGCTACCATTGTTTCACTCCTGAGAGTCAGCTATTTAGCTGGGCCTGGTCATTCAAATGATGGCTGAGATGGATTCACATAACTCACATATCTGCTAATTTGGGTTGTTTTACCTTCTATAGATAGCCTCTAACATCACAGTTCCTGTGAGTAGCCTGTAGTGCCCTATTTTTTCTGCTGAGGGCTCTTTACCTAGAAAGTGTAGTCCTGCAAAGCCCTGTGATAGTTCCCATGTAATGAACGTAGCATGAGGGCTTGTTTGAAGTCACAGAGAAACATGCAATGAGGAGCCAACTCTCTAGCATGCAGCCAACATCCCATTATATGCAAGACCAGGCTGCAGGGCTTCTACAATGCTTCATCACTGAGATGCCACTGCTGCTTCAATGCTGTTCCCCACTTGTGGACAATAGTGTGAAAAAGACTATTGTCTTCAGAGGCTTCATTATATCTGTATTTATATTAACACTGAGTGCCAAGAGTTACTGTGGAGCCATAAAGGAGTTCAGGGACTTGTAATGAAGCAAAAATGAAGAAATAGGAACTGTAGCCTGTCAAAAAAGATTAATTCTTCTTCAAATGGTACCAACACATGGATCCTATAAATCTGTTTGAATTCCCAAGGATGATTTTGGTGGCCAACTGAGCCACTTGCCAATTGCTTCATAGACTGTATCTGAAGCCATGACCTTTCATTTATAATATGACTGTCCTTCTTAGGGAGAACATGGAGAGCACCTTCTTCCATTTCAATTGAAAAAAACACCTTCCATTTTCTTATGAATGCTGGAGACTTCTGGGATATCTACATTTCCTCAAGATGTAGGCTTCAGAGGAAGCAAGTACAAGGACTCTTAAACCATGCGTAAGACATAGGTTGGTAAACCCAGGTAACTGTGAGTGTTACCTAAAAAATTCAGCAAACTGAGGACAGAAAGACTTGCTGCTTTAACAGAACACATGCTGGCAGCACCGAATCAACCAGACTTAGTCCATATCCAAGTCCTGCTGTCTTGCAGCCCCCTCCCATGCCTGACAGGATATTTCATCCAGATGATGTCACCAAGTCTATTCCAGGAGACAGGTTGTAGCAGAAGCTAAACTTACACCACATTGTCTTCAGATGTACCCTACTAACAAAAGCCCAGGCAATGTTAATCGGATCAATTGTCCCTTTACTGCTGCAGTTACAGGTAAATAGCAATTCACCAGGTGACAGGTAGGCAACAGTGGTAGTTAGTGTGCATGCACCAGTGCTAGTGGGCTTCAATTTTGCTTCAATTTTACATGGGACTAGGACTGCTATGGGATAGATTTTTGCATAGATATGCTCATGTAAAGGACTGGTACTACAGAATGATTATTAAGTGGAATTTATACCTGAGTTTTTAATAAGCAGGAAGGTATCTACCACAACTGATCATGTTGTGTAAAATGCTGACAACAGGCAGTGTAGCAACACTTCTAACAGATCAGATGCTGCACTAAAAACACTCAAGAGCATGGCAACAGCTAAATGAAGAAAATCAAAAGCAACTTTGAACTCTTTAATGAATATTTTTCAAATAGCTCTGCATTGACAGCATCAACAGCATCTACCAGTCTCTTGCATTTGCTGTAAGAGATTGACATAATGTCATTTTGCACTGAGCAGCAGTTACTAAATGAAGGTCTCTCTCAAGGGGATTATGCTCTGAAACTACTCCCTATTCAACTAGAATGACACCATGAGGCATTGCCAGCATGGCTTCTTCAGCTGAGCAGCCAACCCAAAGACAGACACTTGTTTTAAGTATGTTTATTAACACTTTGAAACAGGAGGAAAAAATGGAATTATCCTTATCTGGACAGAGAGTAAAATTTACAATCACACAGTAGTTGAGGTGGGAAGGGACCTCTGGAGGTCTGGTCCAACCCTCCTGCTCAAGCAGAGCCACGTATAGCCAGTTGCCCAGGACTGCCCAGTTGGCTTTTGAGTATCTCCAAGGAGACAGACTCCATCACCTCCCTGGGCAATCTGTGCCAGTGGTCAGTCACCCCAACAGTAAAAACATGTTTAATGATGTTCACAGGGATCCTCCTGTGTTTCAGCTTGTGCCATTGCCTCTCGTCCTGTCACTGGGCACCACTGAAAACAGCCTGTCTCCATCCATCCTGGCTCTGTGCACCCTCCCTTCAGGTATTCATATACATTGATAAGACCCTTCTGAACATTCTGTTCTCCAGGCTGAGCAGCCATGGCTCTCTCAGCCTTTCTTCATACTGAGATGCTCCGGTCCATTCATCACCTTCATGAGTCTTTGCTGAACTCTATCCTGTAAACCTGTATCTGTCTTGTCCTGAGAAGTCCAGAACTGAATGCATACCACAGGTGTAATGAAAATTGCCAGGTAAAACTTTACACTTTAACCAAAACAAAAATAAATAAAATAAAGGAAACATAGAACTGTGAAATCTATCAAAGAAAAAGTACTTAAGTATCCAGAAGTGCAGAGAAGCAACACATTACTATCAAACCTGAAGAAAAAAGAGCAAAACAGCAGAAATTGATCCAAGGATAAAAAAGAAGTGTTAAGTCAGCATTACATTCTAAGCTGAGTATCTGCGCATGAATGTTCTTTATTGCGTTACTGTCTCAGCACCTCTACAAGTGAATGACAAAAAGATACAGAGCCAGCGTGACATCATTGTGCTCAATTCCTCACATTATAACAACTCTTAACATGTTTTCCATGGCAGCAGCTGCTGACCAGCAGCAAGATGAACTACATTAAGACCAGCCACCTGAAAGTGAAGGATATTGTGCTTCTATGACTGCTACTCTCTCTGGCTTCTTTCCACAGCAGTGTTCACAGAAAACAGAACAAACCAATAACAATGCACACAATGCAAAACTTTAAAAAAATATATGGAGAAAGCCTATTTTATTACTTAGTTTCACTTTAAGTATACTAGTGTAGAACACAGAACAGAAACAATTTAAGATCTCTGTTACTGGGGTAAAAAAATCCCTGAGCTTACCTTGGTATTGTTTCCTTTCAGATACAGAAGGGCTCTGCTGGACTTGGGGCATACAATGACTGGGGGTATTAACATCTATTCCTTGCTCACCACTAACGCAACTTCGGGCAAGTTACCATCTCAGCTTTATCAGTGAAATGGAGATAAGATTCCTGCCTTATAGGCAAGACCAAGATTTATAAAATGCCTGAATGGTCAGGAGTTTTATATTGATATAAAGATTTTTAAACAGGTAAAGTGTAAAAGAAAAAAACCCACAACTACACCAAAACCCACCCCCTTCCATTGACAAATTCGGAGATACTACCTAACTATAGCCATTTAATTACTTCCCTATCTTGTGAAGTTTACTTATTCCTTCCTGCTCTCCAGTGTATACAGGCAATTCTATTCTTCTTTTCAGAACAGTAAACAACTCAAAAAGTTTCCATGACTGAACATGCAGTGGTCAAACATGAGAGAAGGGTTTGTTTGTGCCTGGGAGCACTGGAGGCAGAAAGAAACAAGACAAAGCAGGTTAGTAAGGAAGGCACTTATTAAAGAAAAAAAAGAGCATTTGCAATAATTTACTTCCTCTTCCTTTAGTTCTCAAAGGCAAGCAAGGGAAAACAGAAGCTCACAGGTCGTGGCACCAACCATTGGTGGAAGATAAGAAACATACCTTTGGTGGGGCATCACACCATTAAGCACTCATCTCCAGTGGGTGGCCTGGGACAGCCCTCTGGTTAAACCTAAATTCAGGCTGATTCACTCTGACAGGTCTTCCTTTAGTTCTCAAAGGCAAGCAAGGGAGAATGGATATTTTCTTGGAAGATGGAATGAGGTCAAGGAGTTAACTCATACATGTACTCATCAAGAAGTTTCCAAAAATAACAGAAAGTATAAAAGGAAACATTTTTTTTTGTGGAGAAAAAAGGATTTAAAAGACTCATTCAAACAGTCATGACTGACATCAAGCAGAAAATATGGAATGTGATTGATCTGTAATAGTATGATGTCAGCCCTTAAATGCAGGAATGGAATCCTGAAACAACCCATAGTGCATCAACACAGCATGCTAAAAAGGGAGTCAGGGAATTCAAAAGTAGGAAAAATAAATACAGAAGTAAGGAAGATAAGCAGAAATCACGTATGTCTAAGTTTCAGCTTAAAATGTTTGGTCAAAACACAAGGAGTAAAACAAGATTAAGAAAAACAGTTTAATGCAGTATCAGGAAACACTGTAGGTTTAGTGGGGGCGTTCAGAGCATTAGTTCTTCTACACTTTTTTTCACATATAGGTATCTGAACAATCAGCAGTTTGATGGTACTGAGGTACGGAAATACTGAAGAAATCCACTGCACAGTCAATTACTTCAGTATTCAAGTGTGCCAAACAAATGCAAAAAGGTAATGTGAAAGCAACTGCAAATGCACTGATTTAGGAAAACAGAGCTCCCTGAGTCCTCCAAAGGAGGCACAAGTAGAGGGTTTCACACAGGTAGATTGCTGACATCAATGGAGACCTTGGGCAACCTTAGATTTTAGTGTGAACCTTAATTTCATTACAATTAATTCTTACAGTTTTTTTCTGTAGAGCTGAGAAAGTTGTATAGCATAAGAATCAAGTAATTCACATATTTAGATAATAAAAGTTATGGTGACAGAACTGTTTTCTGTACTTTCATAATGCCTACTGTAAAGAATGATGGAGCCAACAAATGTAAATTACACAAGACATGATCAGCCTACATAAGCAACACTAGGAAGGGTAAATCAACACCCCAACATAAGTGCTCTTAAATGAAAGATACACAATTTACAGTTACTTTGTGGACAAGTCCTTCTTCATCTTTCATAGATAACACAAAACCAACATACATACCCAGTATAGAAGATCCTAAAACAACATTTTGTAATAAGAACACTTGGAGGTTTGCAAGATTCTCTTACTTGCATGCACCATAAAGATTTAAAAAAACCACCCAAAACCCAACCAAAGACTGCAAGGAACAACTCATTGAAATTATGGTTTTCTTAATGTCTCAATGAAAACAGGAAATTGCACACACCATGACAGGTGGCAAATCATGAACTACTTACTTACTACTTACTTGCGTGTGGCATTTTCTTTACCATGCTTACATATTGTCCAAGACTCCGACCTGTGAAAATAAATCTGACTCTTAATTTATGCTACTAACACTAAACCTACAGTGCTCACTTGTGTATAAAAATAACTTTTAAAGTACATTTGTAAAATGAAGCATGTGTTTCTATAGTTATAAAAGAGAAAATGAATTATAAAAATAAATCAAAACTTCCCCTAATGTGTGCTCCATTAACTCAGTCATGTATGCAATAGAGAATAAATTAAAAGGAAAACTATTGTGAACACTATGCTCTTCAAAGAGAGAAAACAGAGATAAAACTGGATTTTATAAACAGTTCAGCAACCTACACACTACATTTGAATTCTAGTTGGAAACTTTGGGAAAGTCTTCTCATCTGTTTATATAAAAGAGATGTCAAACAAATTATATTTAATATGACTTTCTGCATGTTTGGTAGCTCACTGGATAGAGCAACTTCCTTTAGTGAAAAGAAAGCAAGAGAATATAAAAGTTTATAATTATGGGCAAAGAAATATGTATCAATCCCCTTGACTTGGTCAAATGCACTCTTGCATTGAATTTGAAATTGTAACACTTTTTCATATCTTATCATAAAACTCTGGGTGCAACACAGATAGCCATTGCAGGCCATCCTTCTCTTCCAAGGTGTATTTGTTCCACAAATTCACATCCCTCTACCTTAATCCAGAACACAATCAACAATTCCAGCAGCAGCTGGAAATTTAAAAACCAAAACTGTCGCAGGGAATACATTCTGCTAACTTGGCATCACTGGATGCACATTGGTTGAAAGGCTTTGCTGAGACACCAGAGCAGCTGGAGCACTGGAAACAGTGTGGTCACTCCCCTTATTTGTCCCATTCTGCTGACTATCTCCACATTTTATTTTATATTGTACTTGATATGACATATCCTAGCTACCAACCCAATAAGGAAAATTTAAGGCACATTTTCTGTCTGCACTTTGATTACAAGCTCCTTGGAGCAGCAATTCTTCTGAAGTTTCTGAAAAATATTTTGCCTGTTTTGAATACTGCCATAAACCAGTATTTTTGGCAGAAGGCAATCCTGTGAGATGTTTCAATTCTTTGTACATTCTTCCTGACTATACAATCCTGCTATACAATTTACTTTTGTCTGAGTTGAAAGAACACACACCAGATACATCTAAGGGACACAATAACAAAAAAATCATGGTCACATGAGAACAATGAACTGTGACTAGTATTTTTAAGTGCTATTGTTAAATATATAAGATGACAGAAAGATGGCAAGCGATTCAAAAGTGAGTTGAATATGAAAGTAAGAGAGACAAATGGACTTAAAGTCTTCCTACATTCATGATGAAAATGGCAGACTGGTAGTACATTGTCTCCTCCTGTCACTAAATAAAGAAAACTGTAATCTGTGCCCTAATCCTTTTAAGTTTATCACACGATCACACAAAGACTGACAAAATACATATTTCAAATCCATTAGTGGATGCTGTTCTTCTTTACTCTATTGCTGAAAATGAAGAGTTTTCATCATACTCATTTAGAGGAGTCCTGTCTCTTTACACCAGGATGACAAGGAGGGTCATAGGCCTCTAAAAATGTTATATTCCACCACAGAAGAAGCAAATCACAGCTTCTTAAACCACTGTTTCAATCACAAATTTTCATTCTGTGTTCTCAGCCTGCTAAGGCTGAAAAACCCAGTTTCCCTTTCTAAAGGCATGAGTGTTGACTGAACAAACTTCATCTCATTTTTGTGCAAGCAATAATCAGAGTAACACTATAAGATTTCCATAAAAAATTCAATTATTACAATAAATACCAAGTTCCATTATTTTCTAATCAATAACTTAAAAAACCCCAACATTTTTATTTAAAATGAAAAAAAAGTGACAAGATTTCTAAACCTTCCACCTTCAAAATTGCAATTTGGTCAACCAGTTGCTGATTAGGTTCCATTAAATGTTAATACATTTAAATTATCCCGCCTAGACAATTAACAAAGAACCACTAATTTCAGATCAGCCACATGGCAAATAATAAAATGCCCAAATTCGTCTCCTACTGTGTCCCACTTGGAGTGCAGCTTCTTAGCAGTTTGTCAGGAGCTGCTGTCCTTCATTGTCTGATATGACATCTGATAATGGCTCACAACACCTTTAACGATGAATTCAAGTGCTCTGAAGAAAGGGCTCACAAAAGTGTGTATTTCTAGCAATCTGCAAGCAGACAATATGCCTTCAGCTCCTTTGGTTTTATTAACATTCCCTTTGGAAAGTGAATCAGTTGAAGACTGTCCTGATAAAATAATAAGTCATAGTCTAGACAAGGCATAAACCACTGTCTATACAGTCTGCGACAACGTCCTTGTTTTTCTTTCTTCCACGCTTTTTTTCCAAATACCATGCAGTGAAGGCAGTTTGATTTTATCCATATTCTTACTGTAAACATTAAGAAATATACCAAGGACAACCAGCAAGCCTGACCACACGTACCTAAAGGGAAGGGAGAGGAGGGGAAAAAAGGTTACTATTAGCACTTACTCTGTGGCAATTATGTAACAGTATTTGCATATTAAATAAAACTAAAGGCCCTAGATTAAGGAGAGAAGAGTGTAAGGAAAAAAACAACCTACAAATTAGTGGACTCTGAGAAAGAATTTCTTGAATCTTTTAACATTTCTACCCTTCCATGCTTCCTTTCCTGTCCTGACCAGAAAAGTCAGAAAAAGTGGAAACTATTTACTCTAGTTTTATTAGCATCAACAAGCCAGTCAATATTTACAGCAGATTGTCAATATTTGTAGATTTCAAATTAAAAGTGTTAAAGGCTACATATTCTTAATTACTTTTGTTATATTTCCATTATCAGGAATATACTTTTTTATAAAATAGACAAATCCCATTTGTAACTATAAATACTTACTGGAATGTGAATGGCTTTGCAAAGAACAAAAAAGAAAGCACAATGGTCATTGCTTTTCTTCCGGTTGTCACTGTAGAGGAAAGCAAATATTTACTTCTTTAAGACTTAAGGTACAGCAAAATAATATAATATAGCCTGCAATATTAGTAGATAACTTCATGACATAATTAAGTCTGGCTCAAACAGTGATCATTGTTGGTGCCAACACAGACTGCAGATGCCCTGGTCGAGCGCAAAACAGGACTAGAAACATACTACTTGAAACAAGTACATTCCATCAGCAGTATCAGCTCCAGTCACAGTATCTGCAGCAGAGAAGCTTCCAGAACAAGACTTGCTATTTGACAACTTCGTAACTTCATGCTAACCAATTCACAGTATCTGAGAGCAACAAACAATCCCTGCAAATAACCGATGTCTAAACTAATTTGTTAAAGCAGAAATAGTACCTCTGCTTGGCTACACCAAATCTCTTGCAATTTCCACATCATGTTATTACAGTTCAGTGGTGTTTGGGGATTTAAGTGGAATTAGATCAGCATCTTGCCATTCTTTTAAAGTTAATGAGAATTTACCTAACAGTGCTGAGAAATACAATTTTGGTTGGAAACATCAGAGAACAAGGATGTCTGACTTCAACAATTATGCATTAGAAAGTTTTCATCAAAATCACTGAGAGACCTTCTTCTACATGTGATCATACCAGTAGAAAGAATCAAGATAGGAAGAAATGCTGAGAACTCAATACTGTTACCAACATGGAAGTAAACTATCTGGGTTACTCTCAAAACATAGCTCCAACAATTATTTGATCCATTTTAATGCTATCTGCTGTGAACAAGAATACAGCATTTCTAGCTAATTGCATCCTGGGAAACCTACACAAGTTTATCACTGAAATAAAATCAACAAATGAGTAAAAGTTAAAGAAAATGTTTTTGTTGTTTGTTGTTGTTTTTTTTAAACAGTGACAATGCAGCCAAGTATACAGGTTTAGCTATGGAGGTTAAGAGCTGAGAAGGTGTCACACCATAGCACAAGTTCTGACTTAAGACAGTATTACTGTTTGCACCTAAAGACTGTAACATATTGACAAAAGAAACCAATGACCACTGATATATTTTCACACTGCTACAGCTAATAAATCAAGTTTCATTTTCCCCAGCTCTTCCCCACAAACAAATATTTACTTGAAGGCATGTTTTGTAGTGGAAGAAACAGCTTTTAGCTGCCCCTATCTTAACTTTTTAGTAATAATTTTCTTTACAATTTAAGAAAAGTATGTACCTCAAATAAAATGATTTTCTATTACATGAAAAATTAAAGGAGAATGAAAAAGAAAATTGAGTTTTAATTAGAAAACAGTTTACAGATGAATAATTTAAAAAATGGTTAAATTACTTCAGTTTTTCTAATTATGATTATTTCTGTTCTTTCCAATCAGTTATTAATTAAAATATTTATGTAACCATTTCCTTGTAAATTAAGTGCCTTTTCCTCTTTTTTCCCAATTAAGTCTGATAATTTCTCATTCTACTAATAGAAATACAATTTTCATTAAACTCTTTCACCCCACTCCCCCCCATGAAGGGAGAGAGTGGGTGAGGGGTGGGAGGGACAGTAATGAATGTGGTGTTCTTCCAAGACACAATAAACATTTTCACATTGCTACAGGCAAGACAGAAAGGGCTCAAATCTTAGGACTGTCAAGGTCAAGCATAAGAAAACCTAGGGTTTGCCATTCCACAGAATTTTAAAGCATTTTTAGCACAGTAAGACTTCTTTCCTTTTTAAAAAAATATTTTAAAATATTTTTTTAATATAAAAAAGGGCTATTTTAATACATGAACCAACACTCTCATCGGGGCCAACTTCCAGTCAGGAGATGCACTGAACTTTGTTAAAACAAACAGTAAACAGACGGGCTGCAGAGGTGCAGAGGCAACAATTAATAGGTATTCTCCCCTCCACTACTGCAAATGAAGTAACGTATCACCTGACATAAAACAGCTCTTAGGGGTAGAGGGAAAAGGGAAAAGTAACTCCATGGCATCTTGCTACACCTTCCCCCACAAGTCCTTGTGACTAACGTTGGTAGTTTTAAGAAAAGCTAACCTGAGGAAGGAACAAACCTGGTGTAATCACTCTTGACAGACTACTGCAAAGATTATTTAAATGCTAGAAGGAGGTAGATAACCAGTGACTGGTTTTGGAAAAATACATTCAAGTTAAATTTTAAGTTTGGAAGCAATAGTTTTGTATACACCATTTTACGTTCTATAAAGAGTAGTAATTTTAGGGACAGCCTTTTTTTCCAGATGACTGACTGCTCAATATGAAGAATATGCCCAGTTGCATATGGGATAAAGTCAAGTCTGAAAATCTATGAAGGATGAAAATACATAATGGTTGTCACTGCCTCTTGCTTCACATTCTCCTTTTCCTCAGGCATCTGGATCCACCGCTGAAGCGTGTTAGCACAGATAAGTCTGACTTGCATTTACTGCTAGGAAATTATTATATTATTAGGTGAGAACACCACATCATGGAAACTTTTTACTTGTGCGTGAACTACCACAGGAGCACACAAGATGGCATTTGGTGACTTCTTTAGCCTGGAGAGGATTCCAGTAACTTTTGACATACTTTAGAGATGTACATTGTTCCACAGTCATCTGAGGCTAGCAGATACACAAGTGAGCAGCCCAAATCTTTTCAACATAATACAGATTGTCATTCTTTATATTTGTTTCTTCTGACATGGTGGATATAATCATATGTTGTCCTAAGCATTTAACAGAAAAGATGACCACTTCTGATTTTGTGGGAAAATTACACTGGAAGGCTAGAAGATCTGAAAGACTAGACGGAGTTTGCTCCTTTCATAAACAATAGGCTTGCATCTCTCCTGTGAATTCACAGTTGCAATCCAGAGATAATACAGCAGCTCTTATACAGCTCATCAATGGTTTGTTTAGCTCAAATCGTGACTTCCAAAACTAATACAATCCTTATTCCACTCAGTTTAATAAAATAACTGAGGAGAGAATCACAGAAGTCAGAATTTGTTCCATTTCAGTTTATTCTGAACGGTGTCTGGAGTGTGCATTGCTACAGAAGCATTCCAATGAGAGTGTATGGACATTCAGAAGCTTCAGAACAGTACTTCACAGTGTTTCTAGCAATACTATTTAGTGGAAATCTCCATAAATTCTGTGCTTTGAGACTATAACACTGCCTACTATGCCTTACTGTAACATCCTTACTTTTCCTTCCATGTTTCAAATATTACCCATCTTTTCCTTACACATTGTTATCCATTTCCATTGCAATTCCTCTCTTTAGAACAGTGCTGTTTCTGGATTTTAACACAGAACAGGCTATATGCACAAGATCACTTAATAGGCTCTTCAAGGTTGAAACTGGCACAGAATGTATCAGGAAGCTCTCAAACACATACTGGTAGTAAAGACCCATGTTACACAAGCCATGATCAGTCAGCACAAAGAACAGGAAAAAGGCCAGAGTACGAGTAATTCTCAAAAGCTCTGTCCTAATAATTGAGGATTACATTTTTATACCAAAAGCAGTAGAGATATAATTTGTTCATACCTGTTACAGCCAGAAGGGCACCAAATATTTTAATCAAAGCTAGAACAAAGGATATGCCAAAATATCCAGTCAGGGAGAAAAGGAATGCATAACCATAAGTCTGAACTGGATGCTGCAACAGTAACAAAAAAAGCCTGTTAGGAAAATGTAACAAAAACCCTGAGGTACTGCAAAATGACATAACACTACAGACTTTAATCAACTGCTTGAGCAGTAATAAGCTGTTCAACAATGCATTAATGCGAAGATCCTTGTTTAGATCTAGTGGAATTAATGGAAAAATAATAATGAAATTAGAAGCTCATAAATCTGGTCCTGCGATTTTGTTTATTTTTAAAAAAACATTACCCTATCTTACACATCAAAAACTGTAACAACTTGCTTATTGTATAAATTTTACAAGTTAACCAGTTTACATGATCAAAATATAACTTTAGACAATTGTTGAGATTTTCTAAACTGCACAGAGCAATGTTTCCCAATGAGATTCTTAACAGAAAAAAGGTAATCTTTACACCTACCTTTGAGCAAAATGTTACTGCAGGGCTTAATCCACTAGTGCATGTTAATCCAAATAAAATATACACAAAACCTATTGAATAGGAATACAAAACCTGAAATAGTTCAAGAGAAAATAATTACCAGGTGATACTATACAGAAGGAGCTGAATTTGCAATGTTTAAAGATATTTTTATTAGGATATCTAAAGCTGAGGTACAGCACAAAGTGAATTGTAAGTGTTAGAGACATTACTCCTATCCAAAACTACATTAAAAAAAGTTTTGTAAGCAAGTAAGTTAATAATATCCTGAGGTCAATGTTGACTGTGATAAATCCTTCAAATTCATTAATTCACAGCTTAAATAAAACTTCACACTACTATATAATTTAAAAGTATGAATAATATGTTAAATGTATTTAATTTTTTGCTACTTATCCTGCACAGTAAAGATCCACATTACAAACGTGGAAAGGGTGCCACGTAATCACCATGAACTACCATAAGTGTCACATAAGTGTCATCTGTGTCACTTCAGTTAACATTCATGGTGCAACTGCATTATGGTTATAGGATACAAGATTTTAAAATATGACCAGCTCTGGCCTACTTCAGTACTCAGAATAGACTACACTCAGCAATGAGGAAAGCTATTCATTTTGTCTGTACTCTTACTTAATTCATAGCTTCACACAGCAACAGAAGAACCTTCATCCTATTCTTTCCCATTTGGAGGCAACAAACAGAAGCTGTAACTACTCATCCATACATCCTCCCCTGGAGTGGGAGGCATTCAGCTGTCTGGGGAACGTTTAGTGGCCATCTCTTATGGAAAACAGAGACAGTGAACAGAACCATTTCTACACATTACTAGAAGAAGAGACTGATCTACTCTGCTTTGAAAACTCAGTGACACTTACAGGCCTACTTCTTTTGACACATTTAATCAATTATTTTCTTGTTATACTATCTCAATTATTTGCAAAAATATATCTATTACCAATTGATTACAATACCATGAGAGAACAGAACATTTATCACTGCTCTACAATAAGGGAGGATAAATATGTATCTCAAGAGCAAACGGCTTTCAAACTCTTAAAAAACAATGGCCTGATGTTCAGAGCTCTTATTTTACAGCATTGAGAAATGTAAAAGTGTGTTCTAGTTCTTAATTTGCCTCTGCATCCAGTTTTTCTCCCAAACTACCCAAGCACCTCACTTTCCACAACTAGGAATGAGCACCACATTGATAGTTCTTTACTATGCAGTGCAATACAAGTCACTACCTCAGAATCACACACAAGACAGAATCACGTATAATCTTCCAGAACAGTGGTTGCTGTTTCAGCCACAAGACATCTATTCTCTTCAGAATTGCTTAATACAGGGCAAGTTCCAAATTCAGCTACAACACAGATACTGAGGATAACAAGATCCTTTACTATTGAATTTTATTTCCACATCATTGCCCATTAAACAGCATCTCTGATTCAGAAGACGTCTTAAATTTCCTACCCACAGTCTCAAGTCTAGAAAATTGATTTTTGAAATTCTACATGTACTTCTGCACTGAATTCTCTGAACAAAATCCTGGAGTGTAACTTCTGCTCCTCAAATAAAAAACAACCTTTATGTCCTTAATCACTACACCAAATCTCCACAAGTATTATGATAATATAATACAAAGAGCAACTTTTGTTAGACTAATGCAGAATGAAAAAGCAAAGTTCTGGGGACAACAGGAGCTTCACAGGTAAATCAGTTAACAATTGCCAGATGACTGTTGGCAAGATGCAAATTGGGCATGAAAACAGTCTGTACTTTTTTCTGGATTTCATAGATTACAGCTAGAGAAGGCTACCCTGGGTCAGGTGAGCTCCATGTTCCTAAAATCTCTGTCCCCAGCAGCAGTCAACAATAAATACGGAAAAAAAAAAAGTACAAAAAAACCCCCAAGAATACAGTGAAATTTTCAGGTGTATTTTTCCACTTTCCAGAAACTTGCAGCTCAAACTTGAGCCAACCTAAATAAATTTCCCCCTTAAATGAAGCTTCCTTCTAACTATTTTTTTTCTCCATTTATGAAGCTATCCTCATAAATGAGAAAACCAATTTCTAGTTAAATGTCAAATACATAGCAAATATGCAAATTATATTTTAATTTTTTTTTTTTACTTATGGCATATTCAGACAATGTGTTATAATAGATTTTTTTGTATTTACTCAAGTTTAAAGAAAAATCTAACAAGTTTTGTCTTCAAACAAACAATCAAACAAAAGTTTTGCCTAAAAAGGAAAAAAAGTCAGACTATATGAACTGATAATCTGCATTCCAAGAAAGTATATTAAAAATACCGAGCAAGACTTTTTCAAAATTATGTATTTCACTGGATCAGGAACACACATATTGACCCCTTCTGAAAAAGAGACTTTCACTGATTTCAAAAAAGGCTGCCTCTCAACTGCTAGCACAGTCTAGAACTGGAAGTGCATCAAATAAGAAAAGCAACATGTTCCATGTAACACATGCTCATCTATACCAAAACAGTAAATATTTTTCAGAGATCATACAGAAAACACTCCACTGATTTCACTCCTGCAGGGCAGAGAAGGAAATTTTTGCTAGAAATTAGTATTTCTGTAGCTGAAACATATTTTTGAAGTTGCACACAGAAAGCAGCACCCCTGAAAGGTTAAAAAAGAAAGCAAAAAACCTGCAAAAGCCCCCAAACAAGCAAACAGTAACTCCCAGTAATAGCATACTAAGAGCTCTTCTTTATATATGTAAGAGAAAAGCAGAATAAATTTCATGTTTTGTCACTGTATGCTTTGTCTATGATAGAACATGTCATTTTAAAATTGCAAATCTGGTATTTACCATTTCTGAATTAGAACCATTGTGCAACTTCATAGCTTTTTCCTGTACATTTCCTATAACTGCATCTGCGCAGAGGGCAAGGGATATTAGGACCACACCTAATGTAAGAAACAAACAAACAAAAACCTGTTCAGAATACTTAGCAGCAAAGTAGAGTAGTGACAAAAACCACTCTGTACTTAATCCTGAAAAGAAATAATAATCTCAGGAATAGAAAAAAAATCATAACCCCCCCCCCCCCCCCCCCTACATCATATTCCAAATGTCAGCAAAACTATTTTATTATACTAGTATAAAGCTACCAGCTGAGCATTGTGAATTTCTAAGTTTGATAGGAACACCTGTACATTGCTATAAAGAAGTCAGTGGTAGTTTTTGTAGTAACAAGAGGGAATGTCAATTGCATTTATTTAGGTATTTTTAATGAAATTAAATAGCCAAAGAACATACCATCTTCAGTAGTTAATTCTAGATTATTGTTTCCCAACAAAGGCAAATAGAAATATTAGATTTAATGGTAAAACAAATTCAAGAGGATTCACAGTGGAAATCTTCCATTACTGAAATATTAATTTTTTAAAAACTACTGTTCAGATACAAACTCCATGGTTATAGATTACCATGTTTGTTCACAACCCATACACTAGACAGTCAATAAAGTAATCAGCTTTCTGATAACAAAAAGATGAGCTCTTTATCCATGCCAGTCACAATTCACTTCCCAACCTCCAAACCTCAATTCTTTCATGACTGCAGCAACTGTTGTATGTAATGATGCACACAGGTTGATACACCACTTTTTCCAAGTGTATACACATTATACATGTGCCCACACATTATAGTAGATACCAACCATTAAAGTCACATTTACTCTTTGTTCTAGTCTTGGTTCCTTAAAACACTGTGTCAGGGAAGAATGAGGATTGGAAGACTAGGAACAAGCAGTGTTATATTTTCTTAATATTATGTTTTTATTGTCAGGTCTCAAAACAGGCATTCTGATGGACCAAATGGAGTATAAGTTCTTGACACACAAACATCTTAGCTTCTAGAATTTTCAAATGGAAAGGTTTAACATTTTTAGGACCAAAGAAGTTTAAGGTGGCATCTCCGTGGCAGACTTCTGCATGTATGTGAACTTCCAAACCAGTGTTTTTACTTTGGAATTGAGACCAGTAAGGTTAACTAGTATCAAAAATATGAGTAACAATGGTTTCAAGAACTGGTCCTAAATTAGTTTTCAATGAAATTAAACCTGAAGGTCTTGCATGAACAAACTTGATTGAAACACTACATTGCATTGTATTTACACTATTAACATGATGCTTGAAATCTTTAAATTATTAACACTGCTTATACATTTATAAGCTATTGAATATTTATGTAAGTTCCTCAACGATGCATTCTCACACTTGCAACCCCCAGCACACCAGTATTTTAGACTGGTCAGTTGTTTGGAGTTTACCTGCCTATTAAGACCACTTTAAATCTCCACATTTTACAAGCCTGCTACATACAAGATCAGAGGCATAGTAGAGGCACCAAACCAAGCAACACCATCTTAACAACAGTGAAGCTAAGGACAAAACACCCCAGTCTGCAAAAGACTAAATTGCAATTCTACAGTCTAGGATGGAGAAATTTGCATGCAATTGACATTTTTACTGTGTCTTCACTGAAAACAGTTTAATACCACTTACACTTGTAATGACAGAAAAATATGCATTCCCATAGCACCAATGTTTCAAGACTGTTTCCTTCTGCACACCCTTCTCTTCTGGTTTCTCTTGGAAGTGCTGTATTTATTATTCACATATATTATTCACAGCTACTTAGGATATTCACCACTACCTCTTCAATTTGATAATGCTTTGAGATCTTAGCACCAAATATGCCTCTTCCTTAGTTATAAATATGTACCTGCTCTGGCAGAAGAGAGTTTCTGTTTTCTCGGCTGACCTCTTTCATGTGTAAACAAAATCTGTGTAGATTCCTTTTTTGGCTCAGCAATATTGAGATTAGATTTAGCAAGAGCGGAAGGGAGAAGAAAAGCAAAAAAAGGACTTGTGAAATTGTTCATCCAGATATTATTTTATGTCTGCTCATGCTCCATTTTTATGATTTGCATCAGACAACTAAGATTATATGTTTTGTTTAACTTCACAGCATACTTTTACTCTCTTAAAACAGTGAAATGTAAACAACTTTGTTCTTAAAAAGGTCATAGAAGTTTTATGAAATCAAGGTAGAAATCAAACCAGTTTGCATGGAAACAGTTCTACATGAATGTGCATAAATCATTGGAACGAACTCCAAAAATTAACTGGGCAGTAAGTCAGAAGGAACATAAAACTGCAACTTTAGAAAACACTAATTCTGAAGTTTAACAGTTGCTGTTTCTAGTTTTGAAAGTCTTAATATCCTTAAATATTTTATTTCTTTGAAGTACCCTATGAAGATAAAAAATTAACTTCTGCTTTTCCACTTCCAGTATTTATTCTGTTATTTACATCAAAAAGTGTAATTACTCAAAAAAAAAAAAAAGCCATTCTCCAGAGTGAGCAAAGTTTTAAATTATTCTTATCACTGGTTTTACACTCCAGCAGCTATGGATTTCCAAAATACCAAAAAAAATCAGTATATTTCTTGAAGGAAGGGACCACCTATCTCCGTATTTCATCCAATAAAAGGAAAAACCTCACCATTTCCATTATGAAAAGCTTCTTCTGGTTAAATTAAGTGAAATGGGAATAAAAGAAAACTGCTAAGACGAAATAAAGAAATGCATAAAGAACCTTCTCAGAAGCTGAGTGGGAGAATTCTCCATCACCTTCTTAAGGGGAGATCCAGACTTTTGAATTCTAGTTCTATATTCTATTTTCACAAAACTGATTTCCTCCATATGGTAGTGCTCTAAGTAACCTTCACTACATACAGAATTGTTTGAAGCACTAAAAATATAAAAAGACAACCCTGTTTATAAAATTTTTAATCTTTCATTTTGCAGTCCTTTTAAGGGCGTCATGACTTTGCTACCTTTGCTGCACTTCACCCTATTCTATTCAGCTGAAGAATCAACTCTCCAAATTCCTTCAGAATAAAGTCATAGCCCATATTTAAAACAATTCAAATTTTACAAAAGGAATATATGAACGTGTGAATGCACTTTTGGCTATAGCCAAAAGTAGCTGTCATGGTAACATATATCTATTAAACCAGAAACAACAGAATATAATTACATGTATATTAATATCATGCTGTACTCAAAATGTGTTTTTTTTTCCAAAGCTACCCAACTACAGTACACATCAACATATTAAATGCACAGCAATTATATACTTCAGATTTCTGTGATTTCTTCCTCTACCAGTAGCACTAAAATTACATTAAAAGGCATCATAATTAATGATGAGCAAGGCAGAAGATACATAAAATTTAGACATCACAAATTGATCACTACCAACACTAGATGAAATACCTTTCTGAGGACAAACCATATCTTCCTCAAACCCAAATATTAATTATTATTTTTAAGAACAAAACTTCTAAATTAGTGCTTCCACTATTAAGAAATAAAGGTTTCACACTGAATGTCTGGCATAACAGTTGTAATTAATCTCAGAATTTCAAAACAATATACTAGAAGTTGAATATTCAATTTTTTTTCAAGGTTCAGCATTAATCCAAGCACGAGCCAAGTAAATAACATGGGTTTTATGAATAACCAATTCTCCCTTGTCATTTGAGAAAGAAACCCAACTAAGCTTTTAAACCCAAGCAGGTTAAAATCTTTTCTGTGCTTTTTATTTTGCACGGTTGAAGTGCTAGGGCTTGGATATTAGGCTCAAGCCAGAACTGACCTATAGATGAACCCTATATATTTCATAGTTATTAACCTTTTATAGTTATTAACTTTGGTGCTATAATTATTAGTTTAAACTATCACTCACAAACTGTTTATGCTGAAGATAACCCATTCAGGATCTTCTATGCTTAACCATTAGCCCAGGTATTTTAGGCCAATGATGATGAAGTGTCAAGAAACTCTTGTGTAACTGTATGCAATAGACTATATAGCTTTTTCTGGTAACATGTCCAGGCAAGATATTTTAGGGAAATCCCATCAACTGCAGTCTGGGCTCTAACCAAGCCCTGGTCTCAGCTGGTCAAGGGGAGTACCACTAGATGTTTCTGCACAAAAATATGCAAGTCATTCTGACTTGCTGATTTGGCACGATAAATCTGGGACCCTCTTGCAGTGAGCTTTGGAGACCTCACCTACGAGTGGATGAACCGTGTAGGACTTCCCAATTGCTGGGAAGGGCTCTCCAGAGCCTCGCACCTACTGGGGCTCCCCAGCAACTGCAGATCAGGATGACAGTAACATATTAAGGGCAACTGGTGATATATCTTCCTTAATCACTAGAGCTGCTTCCTGTGTCATAATAATTAGGTGCATTGCCATGTTTAGTTTCAACTTTGCTATAAGTATTTTAGTTTCGTTGTATTTTCTTTAGTGGATACCATGTGTTTGTTGTGGTTTTTGTATAAATTTTAACGTTAGTAAAAATAAGCTAACTTCCTTGATTGGGTATCTGTGTCCTTTGTGCTGTCCCTGCCCCTTTAGTAAAGCATAAGTTGGCAAAACGACAGCATAGAAAAGTTAGAATGGGGGCACATCAACTAGGAATTACAGCAAGCCTCAGTGAAACTGTAAATTAATATGAAATAAATGGTTCTGAAATACTTAGAATAAAGGCCTCTTCTGCCACACATGTGATTCTGCTAGTGCAAAGCTACAATGAAACCTACATGTTCTAAAGGATACCTGAAGGCACTCCAGTAAGAACTCTCAGAATTTCTACGGAATACTCTTTGTAGGAAAAAACAAGCATTTTTTTAAAACTCTAAAATATATTTTTACCTGTCAAGTTGAAGTTTGGTGCAACTGTACTGTCAGCTAAAGTAAACCATATTAATCCAAGGCTCATACAAAGGGCAGCAGACACATCTGCAATATTGTAACGTTTTCCTACAAAAGCAACACAAACAACATGAATGGGCTTGTTAACACTCTCAGAATCTCAAATTTATACTCTTTAGTAGGCTAGAAGGCAAAGGAAAAACTGTTCCAATGTCATTCCTTTACTTAAGCTGATTAAAAAACCCAAACAAATAAAAAAAAATTACATTTCAGCTTCTAAGAATAAAATACTACTACAGTACAATATGAAGTTTCACAAAGCTTTAAGGGAATACCAGTCTTTCTGCATTAAAATGATAAAAAATTATCCCTAGTAAAAGGTTATCAATATGCATGCATGTGTGTATGTGAACTTGTAACCTACTCTCTATTGCAATTAGAAGAACAGAATTAGCTACAAAAACATAAATATATCATTTGAGATTCTGTTCAATAACACTTGACCATGAAAAATTTTCCTGACTTAAATGAATCCTTGTGCAGTGAACAAATATAAACTTCTATAATATACCTAAGTCTTTTAATCCAGCAATTCCGAAGTACATTTATTCACACAACTATGGCCTTTATCTGTTGTTCTCCACATCCTTTTTTCTGTTCTTGGAATATGAACTATGACTTTAAGACATGTAAAGTCAAGTGTATTTCTGATTAAACATTATTTTTTTTAAATAGGAATTTTATTTAGGAATTTAGGATTCAAGCTTTTTACCAAAGAAGAGTAAGGGATTTCCTCACAAATCATGGCTGGAGGTTTTTTTTCCATTTCAGTACTGAAATGGTTTCATTTATGAACTGATTTGGTTTCGAAACAGTTACATCACTTAACATTTAAGAAAGCTGGTATAAAAATTAAGTTTTGCAAGTGAGCTGTACAACTTATTTTTTACCACATTTTCTGAGAAGATACTTCAGAGATTCAAATTTTTCCTCCTATAGGAAAAAATGCTACCTGCCCCTCTCTATGCAAGAACCTCAGTGGAATTAACAGTGTACAGGTTTCCACACATGAACAACAACAAAAAAATTCTTATAGCAAAACTAACACTTACCTTGTATAAAAACCCCGCCTACCATAACTGGAATCAGCTTACAGCACTTGAAGATGACTTGAGTAGGGTAATTCAGATACCCTAAAGAAGTATTTGACAAACCCATAGTCCCCACTGTTAAAAATGCTATTATCATGTAGGTCTTGCCAGGAATTCTACAAAATATAAACACAGACATCTTGGTATTACAGACTTATCTAGAGAAGATTCTGCTTGGAAAATTTAGATAAAAGAATATGTTTGTAACACAATTCGACCACCTTTCTCATTCAATTCTATTCCATAATAGACATTTTAAAATGCACGCGTTACTGGTTTAAAAATTAATTTCTTTCAATTACTGCTAATAAAAAGCATTCAAATACAAGACAATAAAAACTTCATGGCTCATGAAGCTTTCAAGCAGTAATTCTTTAACCTCCTTCTGAGAAGGGGTATTATTTACAAAAGAATAAAGACAAAGATTTATGGCTACTTGTCAAAGAAAACACACAAGGTTAGTATACCAAGATACACTTAATCTTAGTTCTGTCAAGGTCATTCTGTCAATTTATTTGGTGAAGTTTTCACATGAACATTGACATTTTTAGAATGAAAAAGTTGCAAAATGCACCACTGTTTATAAAACACAACAGAAGTATGAGAGAAGTGATTCAGTATCATAAACAGAGGAGCCCGTTGAACATTTTCAGATGTATTGTTTGAAATGTGATGAAATCATCACCTGACAAGATCCAACAGTAATTTTTAGCAATCAGTGCACTCATTTTGTGAAGTGGTATTTTACAGTTAATTTACAGTTATTGTTGTGCATATGTTCAGCTACTTTTTATGCATACTCAGAGCACATGAAATCATATGAGACCCTGGCTCTTCTTGTAACCCTGGCTTATCCGTAACTCATTAGATGATGCAAGCATACTCTGAGGCATGCAAGAAAAATTTTAAGAAACAGAGTTCCTCATGAAAAATAGGAAATAGATTTCCTAATGTCTTCAAGAAGATGACTATGTTATAGAAAATGAAATGTAAAATATATTTAAGATCTACATTTCCAACATAACTTATTTACAGGGTCATGCTCTATAAACATTACCAACTATATGGCAGTCAAAACCTAAATACTAGTTACAGAATACTCAGAAGGTAACAATATTACCCAATGCATCTCAAAAAGGCAGATAACTTGAAATACAAGCTGTCAGTGTTTGAAATAAAATTAATAATTTATCAAAGTTACTTTTTTTGGCTAGAAAAGGATTTTATTACATAAAATTAGTATATGCAAAATCAGCCAGGTATGACTAGCACATGCTTTAAGGGAATTATAAATTAATGTACATCACAACAGCCTCTATTTAAGCTTCCAGAGGGTCTCAACATACTGCAGAGGCTGCAGTTGAGAGGGAAGCCACAGAATGGCCACATTGAGTCAGATCCAACTATGCCATGTATATAGGATTCAAGACAGCAATAATCTCCTTGATGAAGAAACAGACTAATTTCATGGCAGGGTGTTACAAAGGCCATCTTAAATGAACAATGCAAAACCTAAGTGCATCCTATGAAGCAAATCTCCACAGCCACATGGCAAGCCAAGAGCAGCCTTGTGACACTCTCCAAGATGTTAGAGGAACCTCTTGGTGAGGAGGTCCCAAGGTTTGAGGAAAAGGTATTCAGTGAGTGATGGCTTCAAGTGCTGTGAAGTGCAGCAGCCCTCATCTAGACGTGATAATCTCAAGCAACAGTCAGTCTGTATTGGCTGCCTTAAGGATAGGATAGGATATACTCTGCCACTGGGACAAAGTGACAGTAGAGTCAACAAGACAGACTTGAAAGTCTGAAATCTAAGTGAGTATTTATCAAACATTTTCTAACATCATGCTGTAAATTCCCATTATTTTAACTACAGAACTGCTACCAATGCCTCACAGTATTTATGTTCAAACAAAATAAGTTAAATTTACCATAAATATCATGTGTTTCCAATTTGATGAACAATGGATAAGATGCTTTAAGAAACACATACCTTCTCCTTTTGTCCTGAATCAACTGCAATTCTATTAGTCCAAAAATTGAATAAAATCCAAATTGCACTAAAGTGAGGTACCAACCAAAGGGTTTAAAACCTTCCACTGAAAAAATCAATTCCTATAAAAACAAAAAAACCCACGAAAGTCACAAACATGCACTAAAATACTAAATCAAAACAAACTCAAGAGTTGTTTTTTTTTCTTCATTTACTTCCAAATCTAGCCTTTGCAGCTGCTGGGTATTAACTAGAATTTACCTGCCACATGTAACTTGCAAAGTATTGAAAAAGACAGACAATTTAGATTCTCCACAATGCAATGAGAAAATTTACTGCTGGTGTAAATCCACTGAAATTAATGGATCGATTCATCAGGGGAATACATTTGATCCATTAACATTAAAATGAAATTATAGATGGTTTCCTGCCTGCTTTTCAGTTAATTTACTTCAGCAGACTGTTTTTCTCCAGAATTATAAATGGCACACAACATATGAAGTACAAACTTTCTCTTTACTGGTAATTTTAATCTCTTAGGAATATACACCTAATATTTTGAGTGCCTATATTAAATACCGTTTATAAACTTAGAAATCTGCAAACTGTAGGAACATTTAAAACCAGAGCAGCTTGTTACAGAGAAGTATATGCACTGCATATAGAATTATGTAGATGAGTCAGTTTTAGAAACAATAGGATACCTAACATCTTCCTTTTGAGATTCTGCTTTCCATTACAAAGAACTTCATCTAATGCTTCAGAAGTACCTTTATTTTAACAAACTTCCCAACCATTTAAAAAAATTGCATTGGAAACGGTGATTTTTAATTATCAACTTTTAAAATCACTGTTTTTTTGAGAAGACTCACTGAACTTCAAAAATTTTAAGTAAAGGAGCAGAAGTGTAGCTGCTCAAAGGAAAAGAGAAAAGGTTAGCAGGAAGAGAAATGTTTAACTAATACGGTGTAAACATTATGCCTCTGCTTAACAAACAATCACAGTACATGTTTCAACTCTGTCCTGAAGGGACAGAAGAGAGAGCAGACTACTAATGCTGTACGGCACTTGGGGAACTCAAGGAGATCTAAAGTTCAATCAAGTTTTTATGGTTCTACAATTTGTTTTCAGAAGACTAAGAAATCACGTGTTAAAAATACACGTTCAAAACAACACTGAAAGGTCTATCTTGCATGTAGAAGATCAAGTTATCAAAGTCCAACTCAATCAAAACTTGTAGGCACGCTCTTGATTCTGAAAATACGACTTTGCAATCAATATCCATTTTAAATGTCTATATGTATTAAAATACACATTATATTACTATGCAGTTGAAATAAAAGGGCTAGGAGGAATTGACCTAAGACACAAGTTCATAGCATTTACCTGTAAATATCCATAGATTAGATAAAACATAAAAACTCCAGAAACACAGATGAAAAACTGAGTAGGTTTCTTAAATTTGCTGAGATTCATGCCAAGAACTATAACATCATCTACTGCTTTGATATGAGGAGACATAGTTTGAGATTTGGAAGGTACACTGATGGAAATGTATTTTCTGGATGAAGTGAATTTCAGATCCATGATTCCTAGTTTGCTGCATTCGGTGCTATTGTTATCTTCTCTCTGCGCTTCTGAGTGTCCTTTGTCTGAAAGCTGAAAGAAATGCTAAAGTCAGATGAGACATAACATACAGCTTTCCAACAGTAACAGTAAACAAATGTGACGTTTGTATGGAAAATAAAAGCTTTAACAGTTTTGATGTACTGTTTTATTAATGAATTTTGTTTAACTTTTCTGATGTCCAAACTTAACGTAAGTTAATATCAGACCAACAACAACACTTCATCAAGGCACTTTTGCTTCATGTTGGAAGTGGTATTCCTCCACTCTATAACGGAAACAAACAAAGAAATAAACATCAAAACACTGGCAAAAGAAAACCAGCTTCAGTTTCACAATAGCTCAAACTAGTTCTTTTATGCCAATACTAACAGGAGAGACTAGGAGAGAAGTGATCCCCATGATCAAATCACAATGAAAGAACTGGTATTGAAGCACTGTGGTTCTGTCTATTTTACTTCATTTTCACAGTGAAATATACCAGACTAGTCCACTACATGGGAAGCCCTGCTAAAAACACAGATTTAAGCCTACAATTGGTTACAAGCGTTGAACTGGAAGAGGTTATCCCCTCGTTCTCACATTCATTCATCATTTCTCACACACTTCTGAGGAAAACAACATGAAGATGGAAACAAGAAGATTAAGAAGATAGTTTCAGAAATTAGATTTGTTATCTGATGAGGTCTATGGTATGGTAAACCCTTTAATATTAACCACATGCAGCCATCTCCACATGTAATAGGAAACAAAATTGGATAACTTAAGCTTGGAGAAGGAATTTAGCAGCTTAATAGATTGACAGACCAATAATTCTTTTCTCCAGCTCAGCAGAGCTGAGGCTGATGTTTGAGGCTTTTTTTTTCCTTTTTCTTTTTAGCCTCAAGATCAACAAACTGGTCAGTCAGTTGTCTCAAGATTTTTAAGTATAGGTCAGTATCTAGGTTCAGCAAGCAGATAGTAATTAAACTCTGTTTGTCTCAACTATGTAGTGGCTTGTTTTCCCCAGCTAAAAAATACATCTCCTCATGACATGTGTATGACAAACGCTTTTCCTGCTGTTTTTAAATGGAAAATGGGCTAGGATATAAAAGCTAGATCATGCAATAAGTGTAGTAAATGTTATCTGTATGGACATAGGTAATTTATCATACAATGTAAGAAATTACAAGTTTAGCTGAAAAATTAAGGAAAACTTGCAATGCGGTTATCCTTCCTTTATTGATACATCTACTATCAGGTTCGAACAAGATTCCTATCAAAGTTCTGAGCCTCAAAACCACAACCACACACCTCACAAAACCACCAACTCACAATCCCAAAAAATCCACCATGCCCACTACAGCACGCCCTTAAGTGCCACATCTACATGTTTCCTGAGTACCTTCAGGGATGGTGACTCCACCACCTCCCCAGGCTGCCTGTTCCACTGTCTGACTACTCTTTCAGTAAAGAAATACTTCTTAATATCTAGTCTAAACCTCTCCTGCTGCAATTTCAGGCTGTTTCTTCAAATTTGGGACTCCAAAGTTCAAGTCCAAGGAACAAATCACTATGAAGGAAAGACTTAGAAATCTATCCACTGCTGACATCTTAGCTGAACTTGTATTTTCATTGGTGCCTGTTCAGATCTTTCCTGTCCAGCATACACTTACTCTTGATAAGTACACAGCATTTGTTATTTTCACACTTTCTCAGCAGGAAAAAAAAAACAGGAACAAGAGCTGCAGAAGTAATTTGAGCCTCATTTTTCACCTAAGCTGAAACACAGAAAATGTGACATATGCTCAACTGAAGACACAGCCATGTACTGTCACATGTGCTTCAAAAGCCCAAAATTGCAGTGAATTATATAATGCATAGTTTTCTACTTACACCTTCCACTCTGGCCACTAATTCAGGTATTATTTGTGCTATACCTGTGTTAGAGTCAGAAGAAGTAGAAGTAAAGAAAAAAAGAAACAGCAACACGTATATTTAGGAATTGGGTCTGACTGGGACAGAGTTAATTTTCCTCATAGCAGTTTGTATGATGCTGTGTTTTAGATTTTTGACCAAAACTATACTGATAATAGCAAATGTTTTAGTTACTGTTGAGCCAAACTGACACAGCATCAAGGCCTTTTCCATTTCTCCCTCTGCTCCCCCCTCAGTGAACAGACTGGGGTGTGTGCAAAATGGTGGGAGAGGCCACAACCAGACCTATGACCCAAATTAATGAGAGATATTCCATGCTATAAAGCATCACGCTCAGCAATAAAAAGCAAGAGGAGGGGTTTTAGGGAGGATAGCCATCTTTTGTTCAGGAACTGGCTGGGCATCGGTCCATTTGTGGGAGGAGCGACTATCTTTACATCGTTTTTTTCTGTATCTCTTTTTCCACTTTTCCTCCACTTCTTAAACATTTTTTATCTCAACCCATAAGTTTTTTTGCTTGTGCTTTTCCTTTCCTCTTCCCAGTCCCTCTGGGAACTGAGGGGGAAAGCAAGCAAGCAGCTGTGTAGTGCTTAGGTGCCTACTGGCCTTAAACCACACCACAATTAACACATTTTTTCCAATCTTCAACTATTTATACTGTAAATATTTCCTCAGTAACATCATCAGTTTTTACAATCTGTCCATTTAATTTCTTGCAGATTACTGAGTCTACCACTAAAGCAGTAAGAAACAAGGCAGTCTAGTCATGCCCAAGGCCATCCATAAGATGATGCACAGTAATTGTTTTTTCTCTATTATGTTCTAAATGGAACAAAATTGACCATGTTCAAGAAATGTTTCAAGCAAATGTATGTATCCATTTGAAACACTCTTCACCAAGTAATTTCATTTCCAAGAGTGACAGAGCTCTTCTGAAGCCCACTGTGACTTCTCAAACTGTTATTTTGCTAAAATATAAAAAATGCTGTTCATCCTCCTCTCACCCAACTCCCTCAAGCAACTGATTAATTTTTTGAACAAACATGCAACAAAAGTCTGTTTTATTAAGAGTCAAGTGGCATATGAGCTCCTTCACATGTGTAAAGTAGCATATTCTTCTCAGTTTTCTTTTCTCCTGTGTGTAAAAATGTAAGCAATACATTATTTAGATCAAAGACTCTTTTCTCCTTCCCCTATGCAAAAAAAAAGCCCCATGCCAAGCAAGATTTTAACCTACCAGACAAGTGAAATAAGAGTGATTATTGCACAAAAAGAAACCCCCATAAAATAAAAAGCAAATGAACAAGTAACTAGAAAAACAACATTTCCTCGGCCTCCAAAAAGTTAACGACTTGTACCAGGCATGGCAAAAACATTACAAGGAGCTGGGGCGTTTTTATTTAATCCTGTGGAACATGCATTAAAAATGTCGTTTTGGCAGAAAGTAAAAGTCTCCGTATTCCCAGAAAAATCCCTCGCAAGAGCCATTCCACACCGGCCCTGGCCACGATCCACTTCCTTGGGAGCCAATTCCATAAACGCTCGGTGGCAGGACAGCAGCTGGCACCGTCACAGGGATGCTGTGGCACCAGGACGATCCTTGGAGCTTTCTTCCTGCCCACTGGCCCGAGCCCAGCCCTCCGCCAGCCTCGGGCAGGGCCTGGCCC
>NW_009953786.1:7320754-7325503 GCF_000747805.2 Chaetura pelagica
GGGGGGTTAAATGCCCCCGGTGGACCTGCCTGCCTTCCTTAACGGCCCCGAAAACGTGTGTTTGTTGTTTTGGGTTTTTTTTTTTTGCTCTGCGGAGCGGGTTTTTTTTTTTTTCTCTTGGGATCGTGAGGCTGCAGGAAGAAAATAATAAAAAAATAGTCGTGAGATGCGAACAGGTGAATGTGAGCGATATCAGTAAAAAGCAGAGAGAACGTAACGGCCGAAAGAATCAGGTAAAAAGCTTAGAGAAAAGGCACCTCAGGTTTTTTTTATATTTTTTTTTTCTGCGAAAACGTTCGATGTAACTTGAAAATACATCAAATCCAGTTGATAATCATATTAGGCTAGAAAATGGAAATGTTGTGGTTCTAGCAACTGCAGAAGTATTTAACATACATAAACATCTATCGTCCTCTAGCATTAGGGAAATTTGAGCTTTTATTTTTGCAGTATTTTAAAAGTGGCTTTTTTTTTTTTTACCCTTTCCGATGCTACTGTAGTAAGTCAGTATTCATAATGGATAGCAGCAACAAGTGCATCACCATTTAAAGATCATATTTTTGAGGAAATTAGCTGACAAACACAAGATAGAAGGTATGTGCTTAAGGTTGACTTGTTAAAAAAATAACAAACAACCAAACTCTGAGAGGTTCCAGTGTTTCTTTGTTTGGGTTTTCTGAATATTTCACGTTTAGCAAACAATAGGACAGTTGCAACAGTAGGGCTGGTACTTTTCACGGTCTCCGTCATAGAAGTAACAACCCAAATAACTCAAATAAATCCAAGCTTGCACATGGCCAGCTGGGATCTTCTAGCCTCCTATAAGCAATTCTCTAGGTATGTCATCTGTAACCAACTTTACAGTTACAGATTTAAGTGGAGTGATTACTTGTCTACAGTGTTATTTTTTCCCCAGCTACTGCTGGGTAGATAGTAGATATCCAAAGGGGAGTGCAAAGCTCCCAACTTTGTGAAATGTGAAGGCAAGTTAAAAACATAGGAGGCAAGATTTGGTGTAGCACGTGGCTGAACGACTCAGTGGAAGCAGGCAGATAGGAGGGAAAATGAAACCATACCACAAAACGGGATTGACTAAGTAACCTGTAACTGGAATGAGGAACCTGGGGGCATGGGGCTCTTGACTAGTAAGAGTATTAGGGAGAGACATGCTGGCAAATGTGATTCTGAGACTTCCTAGTATCTGAGGCTTTGCAGTCTTGTTGTCTTATTGTGAATTTTTTTATTTATTCAGAAATGTAGAAATTGGACTGCTTGATTTAATCTTGGAAGGTCTGCCTGTTTGTAAAGAACATGTATTTTGCCATTTGCAGTGTGTTTTTCTGTTTCTGTTATCCATATTCCATCATTCAAACTGAAGAGAAAGTGTAGAGCAGGGTGTTTGCTGGGCAATGTTCTCTTTAAATAAAGCACAAGAGTGAACGATGGGTAGGATGCTTATTATTGATCTTGCAGATGTTTTTGTAGTCTGCAATATGAACACGTATGGATTACTGGTAAAGCTGGAAAGCAAATTACATTTTCTTTTATCGTTTTTAAAAATGAAGTTAGGGCTTATGAAAGGTACTGGATTCAGGCTCTGGGGACTTAACTGCTCTGTTTATCTGGGAAATAGATATTGTACATCACAAGCAGAGGCAGTGCAAATATTAAAGATCTCAAAGTTCTCATGCTGCCTGTGTGTACTTCTTGACCAACTCAGGGTGCCAACAGGGAAGCTTACTCTGTGTGCAAACTTAGGCCTATGTCTTTCCTCTGGAATACATAAGTGAAGATACACAATAATGCTTTTTCCTTTTGTTGGAAAGAGCTTTTGTTTACTACAACCTAACTTAGAAATGCCAGCTTCATATTAGGTTTTGTTTCTTTAGCATCTAGCCTAGATTGTTTTCCAGCTCTTTGAATATAAGCATTACTGAGTTTACAGCTGCAAAATGGTACACCTGTATCCAGGCCCTCTGTAGTAGGTTGGGAAGTAACCAGAGAAAAGGTGTTGTACATTTTTTGTTTGTGGGAGGGAACGAAAATATGGAATATTTGTAACAGGTGCACATCTTCCTTTTTGTTAGTGGATTATAGACAGTAATAGCTTTGTGGGGTAGTGTGTGTTCCTATTAAGAATTTAAAGGAGTTAAAAATGCTTCCTCTGCATGTGAAAATTAATAAGTAGTATAGGTCTGTTTCACCATGAAACGTGATGCCAATACCCACAAACATTTTGAGCCGTCTGATCAATGAAATGAGGCTAATGAAGCAAAATGAGGGGGTTTTGTTATATTTCAGCATGAAGGGCAAATGAATACCACTTTCAAAAATTTCAGCCTACCTCTCTGAGCTGTTTGGTTTTGGATTTATAAAAATAATTTTAGAATCTTCTCTGTTGACTAAAATGTGGTATATGCAAGCAAAGATACAGTTTTGGAGTCTTGATGCAGCTAAAACCAATGTAATTTTCTGGTTTATTGTCTTTACCAAAAATAGTGGGGAATTACATGCCATATCTCCTATGTTCCTATGTATTGTACTTCGGGGTTTGCATTCAAGACAAGTAGGTATGATGCAAAAGTAAGTATTTTGGTTAGATTAAACTGCATTTTGGTTGTCTTAGAAACCCAGAAATTTGATTGACAAAAAGCAGTGTCTTTTTATCTCTGTAGTGTGCGAAAGAGACGGGAAAACAGTAGTTCTCCTGTAGCCAAATATAATGGTATTATTGATTATTTAATACTGTATATTTTTCATGGTAAGATTTTCCTGCCAGGTCTGTAGAGGTTTTTATTACTGTTACTCTCAGATACTGTGGAATGAGAACAAAATAAGGGGCATGTAGAAGACAGACTTGGTTGGCATTTTGCTAGGAATATTTTTTAAATGCGGAATAGGTGCAGTGCCCACCCAAGCTGGTGATATCTTCCTAAATATCATAATATCAATGGAATTGAAAAGCATACTTTACCTTAAAATGTCTATGTTATTTAGGCTTCTATAATAAATGAATCTTTTCCTATAATTTTCTATACTTAAATTCCAGCTGTAATGATTTTTCTTAGCATAATTTTTAAAACCTTTTCTAATGCATTCCTTGTATTACTGCATTTTATTGCCTCAGAAGCTGAATTGCAGTTTTCACAGTAACAAAAAAGCTCTATGGTTATTGAATACCCAGTTTGAAATATGTGATACATCACTTTATATTCCAAGGAAAGCTATTGTATCTAGAATTGTAAAGTTAATTTAAGGATCTGCCTCTGACATTACAAAGTACTGTAATACTGATTTTTAAATTTTTAAATTGTACTTAAACCATGGAACATATGATCAGACAGATAATCTATCAACTGCTGATGACCGTTTAGGTGCAACTTCATTATATCTGTCTTGTCACTGCTGTATATGCATGCTAGTACTTGTAAATGCAAACAAAAGATTGTTTTTTTTCAGAGAGTGGATGTGCAGTTATATATACTACCACTTGTTTGAAATAACATCAGGGAATTTTGCGGTCATAACCAGTTTATATCAGAAAAATTATGCTTAAATGAGGGTTTATTAACATTATTTTGTATTTTTTGATCTGAGGGGGCCAAACTAACTGCCAGTTGGTATAGGTCACAAGCAGCCTCCTTTAGAATAACTTGTTTTTATTCATAAGCAGTTCTGAACAGGTGTTATGACCTGGAATTGGCAGCATTACATTGATGACTCCAAAACATTCCAGTAAAAGCTGTCAGTTGTGCCTGCAGGTCTTTTGCTACACTGGAGACAATGGCAGAGTAGGTACTAGTGAGGCAGGTTGATTGATAAAATGTTTTCTTTGTAAAAATTTCTCATTGTCCTATCACATGATTTTTGTAACACTTCAGGGCCTTCTGTACTGGAGATAATAAGGTGTGTCAGGGCTGTGCTTGAATTCAAGTCCTGCTTCTGAGAAGTGAAGCTATGTTATTTCTTGAAGTGTAAGATTTGGGAAGCTTACTGAGTAAAGATGTGACTTTTTATACATCCTGAGGATATGTGATGTGTGCTTTGAAGAGATGTTGAAGGATGTCTGGGCTTGAGAGCTTACCTAAGAATAAATATAGGGTTATATCAAAGGTCTGTTTAGTCACTCTCTGGTGGAGTCTAGGGAGGAGCATAGAAGCTGTGTATACATTAAACATTCCACCTAGCATAAACCCCCCCAGCTTGTGATAGTAAGTTTTGTGGAGGTTGTCTAGACTATTTAATGACCACTAGTAGACATCTCCATCACTTTTCCCATCTTGCTTTGAAGCCATTTAAGTTCTTAGTTTCTGTGACGTTCAGCTAAAGGGCTTCTATAGGGAGCTTTAACAGATACTCAACTTGGATATGTCTGGAACTAAAGGGCACTGTAAAGGTCATGAATTGTGTAAGTGGAGATACTGGAAAATATTTTGAGATACATGAACTTGGAAGGGGGGAGGTGTTTGACAAGTAAGGTATGTTTCTGGAAGACAAATGGTTTTGTTGGTGTCAAGTGCATACCGGAAAGGAAGGACTGTTATTTCTCGGAAGAAGGAAAGGAGAATATAGCATCTCTTATATTTCTGCTTGGTGGCTTTAGGGAGAGAATAAATTTGGAAAGGTTTGACTGGAGAAAGATACTTTCAGATAAGCATAAAAAAATTTATATTGTGGTGAAATAAATTTGAATAAAAATTCCTGAGTTTCTGAAGTTCATTCATTATTACTTTTTAATTGCTCTTGAAA
>NW_009953786.1:7325571-7359439 GCF_000747805.2 Chaetura pelagica
AAGTAATTTTTAAATTTCATTGGTTTCTTCTGCTGAATTAGTTAATAACACTAGTTAATAACTTGGGTCAAAGGACTCTGTATACTTAGCTGAGGTACTGGGAATTAACCACAATTCTTGTTAAAAGCAATATACAATATTTATTACTAAAGACCTGGTATGAAAAATAATGGCTTTTTTGTGTATTCTCAAATTTTCTGAAGACAAGAAAGATTGGGAAAAACTCTGTAACATAATGTACTCTGAAGAAACTAACATGTTACACATGGAAATGTTTTGTAATTAATTATCGTGCTTTCACTTGTTTTATACTCATGGTGTTTTAATGATATTTTGTAGTGTATTTTGAGTGTCTTGCATACACAAATTGATAAAACAGCACTGCTGTGAAGTAGCTTTGTCACTGTTTTATGGGCATCAGAACTGGTATGCTCAAGATACTATGATATGCCCAAGTTTATATGGACTTAAGTGGCTGAGGTAAGAAAGGAATGCAGATCTCCCTCTTGTGCTAACTCTTCCTCTTGTTTAACAAGAGTTGAGAACTTGTCATCCATGTGACAAATCATGTTCATGAAAAGTTCTGTTAGGCTACCCTAATTTCTACCCTGCAGTTATCTGAGAATGAATCCACATGGCACACTGTGGCAAAGAATATCCACTGAAAATGTTTTTGACTAAGCCTGTTTTTCCTAATCCAAGTCAACATCAAGTTTTATCTTCTATGCATGAAAATACGTTTTGGAGACTACAAAGAATTTACTAGAGAAGCCAGAGAGTCATTGTCAAAGATATTCTCAACTTGTCATTGGATGGGAGTCTCTTTTGAACTAAAATGTGCCAGGCTCAGCTTACTCTGGACCTGTTGATGAGCAATGTAGCTCAATTTCTGCAACAGGCATGTGATCAAAGCTGTGAAAGCCAGAGATTTCTAGAGTTACCAGCTTTGCTCTGTTGTGTCCTCAGCTACAAAGTTGCATTCTGCTTAGGTTTGTAGTATTTGGAATCATCAGTGAAATTTTCTGTTGGAGGGGTTGTTTCATTTCTGGTTTCTCATAGCGTGGAACTGAGAAGAACAATGTGTTAAGCATATCCTTCCTTGTATACAACCTCACCATCATTTGTCATACGTTAACAAGTCATAGGAAGAATTTATGTGGACTGATGATTATTGTATAACCAGATGTCCGGGTCTGCAGGACCATTTCTTTGCTCCTATGTATTACTATAAAATCCTAGTATGCAAGATCTTACCAGGTCTTTTATACTAAAATAGCACAAAGACAATGAAAATTACTAAAATACCTTTAGAAATGTGAATTGTTCAAGTTTCAGAGATGTACAGAAGAGGAGTAGGGGCAAGTGCAGAGCAGATGATTTGCCCTTCCCCCTGCCTCCTTTTTTCCTCTCCCTCCCCCCAAGTATGTGTTCCCTGCAGAAAGTTGGTCTCCCAAATGGTGTATCAGCTTTTGATTTTGTGTGATTTCAGTGTTCCTATGATGTACAGAGAGAGTAAGTTAGTCAATGCTTTTCAGTGTTCTGTTGCCAGTGCATATCTGTCAGCATGGCCTACATCCCACTCCAGTGAACAGGACCCGTTTTCTTGTGCTAATGGTCTGGTGAAGCCAGTTGGTGGTACTCTTGTGAGGCAGCAGCGTATTTACACTCCTGAAGAACCATCTCTTTCCCACCCAATATCAAACAGTTGCATGTGTTTTCTGACTAGGTGAAACCCTTTGCATTGGAATAAGTAACCACAATACTACTGGAGATTGCTACCCTATGAAAGTTGTGAAAGGAGAGAGAGGTTTGGATTTCAAAAAAGCAAACAAATGTCCCCCACAAACCCAAGACCCCACCACCACATTTTACAAGTTGAATTCTGACACTGATAGAAGTAGAAAACATTTATTATGTAGCTATTTCAGTGTATGAGGAATGTATATCAGAAAAGACCTCTAAGCTTTTTATTTCCACAGTATTGTCCTTTTGTGGCAATATGTTTTTTGAAATTGTGCACATTTGCATAACAAATTTCTTCTTTTTCCAATTACTAAAAAAGCCTTCTAGTTAGGGTTGAATCTGCTTTATTACTGCTATAGCATCTAGATTCTTCAAGCAAGAAGGGGCTTATGTTGTGCTTGACTTTTTATAAACTTACAGTAAACAAACCTCTATGACTAGGGGAGTTTATGATGTGGAATAATTTAGGAAACAATGGAAATAAATACTAATGCATATGTCGTACAGCCCATACATAATAATACACCTTCTGTGAGGTTGCTTTTTATTTGGGGATCTTCCAGTCTTCAAGCATATAATATAAAACTTTCCAGCATAGAGCCATTATGAACTGCTCACACATGTGCTGGATAGCCAGGACTAACCTATCATGAGGTGAAACATTAATATCTCACCATTTTCAATGCAGTCATCTGATGAGTTTTCCAGAAAGTATGGAAGTGTTTATCTCCATTGTTCCTTGGTACAGGATTGTCCTTAGTCTGTCAAGTGTCTTGACCCTTCAGATTTTTTGTTAGGCTTTTGTACTGTGTGTTGTGTTATTTTTCACTTGAGCTCTTGAGTTGTTATTAATTTTTCTGCAGTTTCAATTTAGTTTGTGTTTTCCTTTTTCCTTTCCTGCCTGGCTTTAACCTACATAGCTTTTCACAACTTAGTAAACCTGAATAAACATAACACAGTGCTGGGTCACAAATATCTAAGTTGCTGGGCTGTGGATTACACTGGGAATTTTATTGCTTCAGAAATACCCAGTTAAGATGTATGGTTAGATCCTTCAGTGTGCTGACAGACATTACAGCTCTGACCTTGTGAATATGTTTTTAAAAAACAACCAAACAAAAATCAACCTTTTCTTACATTTTGCTAAATAACTGGAGGGATAAAATTTGTGTGTATAACTTCAGGCAAAGAGGATAATTGTTTCTTTGAAGTTTGAGCTTTTTCAGCAGTATTAGTGTTATGTTGAGTTTTTAAAATTAAGAGTAAACAAGGGTAAACTTTGTTGTCTCCTAAAGCACAGTGTATCTGCCTTTTGAAAGAGGGTAAGATACAATGTATCCAGAGCCTTAAATGTTTGAATACAAAAATATTTTGTGGCATGCTTAATGCAGCTGACAAAGATAAACTGAAAGTTATCTTCAATGTCCTAAAAATTATCAGGTCATATATGACTTCCCTGCCTTCATTGGAATCTCCATGGATGCATCCAACATCTAACTACACAGGTATGGTGCCCAACTTTGGACTCAGCCTATTACATAAACATTAAGGAGAAGACAGTATAAAAACTGTTTAAAGTTCTAGAAGATGGCAAGAAATTGGAAAAAAAAAACAAAAAACAAAAAAAACAGAATAAAAATATTTAGTTATTATGTTTATTAAATTGAGTGTTCCATTTCATAATTTCATTTGCATCATTTTTGTAGCAAGTGGGTTGCTCCTGTAGGCATTAAGTAATTAAAAAAGCATTACATTCCTTTGCATGCTTATTGAGTTATCATAGGTACTTCAGTTTTTATTTCATTTTTGTTAACAACTCATGCACTAAATAGAAGGGAAAGTTTACTGATTTTGCATGAAATTGTTAATTCCACAGTCTGTGAGTACCCATTTCACCGTGAAGCAAAGAATACAATTCTTTTCAACCTTCTACAAAAATGAATACATTATTTTTGAAAAATCACCACAATTTTTCCCCCTTAATTTTTCCCTGGAAATAGTAATTGCTAGCATGCTATCTCCAAATATACTGAAATGTCAGACTATTTTCTGCCATAGTAGAGATGTATAAATAAACTAGTTTTGCTTTACTGAGTAAACAACCAAGAACATTTTGATTATGAATATGTAAGCATCATTTATATAGGGGAGAGACTGACTTTTTTTCCTGTGTGTCAAATCTATACAGATTAAGAGTCTGATGTAAATGTCAATATGAATCCAGGTATGACAGCTCTTTTTATTCCTAAATGTGATATATGGTGTAGGGCCTGTTTCTGTAACCAAGTGTGCCTTAAAATTAAGTGTGTCACATGCATGCATTTAAAGAAACAGTCTGCAGTCTGCTAAAGACATCATATAAGGAAAAATATCCTTTTCAAGAAGGGAATTTGTTACTTGGCTATTTTAATGTGAATTTTTTCTTCTTTGCAGTATGTCTAGTATGTCTTTGGTAGCCAACCTGATTACCCTATATCATAAAAATTTAGTACCATTCTACTGCAGTAGTTACTGGGTTATTGTTCATTTTGAAGGGATAATCAAGTCCATAAATTGCTAAGTCTGCTGCTGAACTTGGGCCAATAATCTAAAGTCTTTTTTTTTTCCCCATGGCCCATCTTACAAGCTTTTTTCCTTTGCTAAGCAGTTTAAACTGGTTTTTACAAATAAGTAGCATCATAACATGCTCAGTATTTTCAGTTTATTACAGTTGTATTCCAATTGCTTGGTTATGTTGAAGGTGGTTTGTTTTTGTGGGATTTTGGTGGTGGTTTTTTTTCTTTTTCTGAACCTACACAACTTTATTATTTAGAGTATTATTTAGAGAGCCAATTCTGCTAAGGCCTTCAGCATGCTCTTTACAGACCCAAGTCACATTGCAACATGACTATGTTGCAGTGTGGTTGGGCTTCATTAATTATATTTTTTAGTGATACCTGGAGCAGTAAGAATTATTAATGATGTGTGAGAAAGATTAAAATTACTTAGGGCTCAAAAGCTTGTGGCAGAAAATCCTTTCAAGAGCAAGAACCAGCAGGGTTCACTGTAAAGGACTGAAGGTAGTGTTGAACAATTTCTGTTTATATAGAAACTAGTGTCCTTTAGTTCTCATACACCCAATGCATTTAATTTCAAAGCTGAATCAAGTTGTTGGTTGTGGGTTTTTTTAATTTATTTTATTATTTTTTTATATTTTTTTTTAATTTACTGCAGGAGAGAAAAATTAAAGAGCAAAATAAATTTTGTAGATTCACAAAAAGGAATAACTGTTCTTATGGTATTGGCTGTGGCAAATGCCTCACCTGGTAAGCGTGGTTAGTATTATTCTAATTGCTTCTGTGAGCATTAATTGCTATCAGCTATTCTGAAAATATGCTATACTGCAGTTGCTTTAGAAGAGCACCTGATTGTATGAAAATGCTAATTTCATGGTCTTCTGCTTGTAAGGTATGTTCAGCTATCTTAAAGGCCATTCCTTACAGAAAGCAGCTAGAACTCTGCTGGTTTTGGACCTCCTTATTAAGAACTCTTTGATAATTCACTCACCAGCACAACCCCTTCCAGGGCTCACTAACCAGAATCATTGCTTTTGGCTGTTTTATCTGTACGTATTTCAATGACTCTTCCAAAACTAACAGATACGTTTTTTTAGATTTAAACTAAGATCCTTTATGTAATTTTCCCTGGGATTCTTTAGTCTCTTAATGTTAAGTGTTTTACATGCTGGACATATTTAAATTCCATTACTACAAAACTAAACTGAATAGGAGTTCAGTTTAAAGCAAGTAAGTGTGTTGGTAGATGGGAGCTCAAGCAATGAATAATGGTGTTTCATGACTTATACTGTCTGTTTGTAACACTGTCCATTACAGAAGAACTATTCTGTTTGTTTCCTAAAATGAAAAGTCATCTGGATAGAAAAGTTGTCTTTTAATCCAGCTATTTGTAAATACCAATACAGTGTTTGATAATTTCTGAAGACTATGTAAGGTCTTATAAGTAGTCTTTCAACACCAAGCTATTTTTATTTTAGCTCCTGTTTATAGCTGAGAAAACTGAAAAGTGAATGAAGCATTTATAACGCAATGGGCAGTAGTACTTGTACTGTTAGAACTCATTAATTTATTTTACAGCCCAGTGATCATTGTCCCAGAATGCTTCAGCTTTGAGGAGAGTTTGGCTTCACTTTGCAATTTAAAATGTAGGCTGATTCCTTTTTATTTTTTTTTCCAAGAGAGACGTGTTTGTTTTGATCTCAAAATTTTGCTGGCTCAGTGCATTTGTCACTTATTTACTCATATATGTATATTTCTGTTCTGTGAAAATTTTTTTGAAGTCTTTAGGCATGCAGGATAGTCCTGGAAGAAGTTTTTTTGACCTGAATTTAGCTTGATGACATTCAAGAGTTAATCAAGATTGCGAAGGCTTCTCTGATCGTGAATGTGAACATGAGCAGTACTATAGGCTAAGTAAATTTTCCTCCTAGTAGTTTGTGGATTGAAGTGCCTGTTTCACAAATGGAAGATGAAGGCCATGGACTAAGTCATAAGTTTTAAGAAACAAAAATGGAATCAAACTACTAAACAAGCTTCTCACATAGGTGAAAATTTTTGCACTGTTTTTTGAGACACAAAGTATCTGGTTCCCACCAAACTGAAAGTCTGAAAAATTGATCTTTGGTCTTGCTTTTTTTGTGGCAATTTGCTCAAATGCCATTAGGCTCAGCAAATATTGCCTGAATTTAATATTCTTTGGCAAAACTATTTTTCATTTCAAGCAATTGGATTATCAGTGTGAGGTTACTAAAAATGATGAGGTGTTTTCACCTGATACTGAACTGAAAGTCTGGAAGAAGGAGGAATGGTTTCTGTATCCCTGCTGTGCACAATGCTTGGCAGTCTGTGTCTGGACTTCTGCTAGATTTAATTTTTCTGTATTTGATCCTTCCTTGGCACTGACTGCTGCTTTGCAGACCTGGAGAAAGAGTTTTTCATTCAGCTGTTTTGTTGCAAATACTTTTTTTAATGTGAAAATGCTTTTTTAAATTGGCTCAGTGCTGCACAGTTTGATTCCATGTTTTCTTGGGTAATAAATTTGTATAAATTTTTGTTCTTCAGAGCTGGGAAGTGACTAACCTAATTTCAGCTATGAGTGTATTCTCCAGTATTGCTTGTTCACTTAGGTGCTTTGGATATTTGGCTGGTTGAACAAAAGGAACAGAAAGATTAGGGATGCATTTTTCCATGCCCTGGAGAGATGCTTCTGGAGGCAGCTTTTGTGTATTTTCTGATGATACCTAAAAATGGATGTAATACTGAATGACAGAAGGTATTTTGCTGTGTGTTTGTCATGAACATGAGAGTGTGGACAATCTTGAAGAGAAAGGTAACTCATAATGTAATCTCTTTGTTTAAAAGCATGTCTAAAGCTTTCCAAACTCATTCAACTCCTGCCGTTGTTGACCTGCTGAATAGAATTTGAGGAACAGAATACATTCAAAGTGTGTAGTAAATACTTTATGAAATGACTTAATTTTATATACCTTTCTACTGTTAGTAAATTCTCTGCATAAAAATAAACACTGTTTAACAAAAGCTTGTCTAAGAAATGGTATTTACAGAAATGTCAGTTGAGTTTATTTTTTTCTTGTTGTCAGTTTTTTAGAGGAAAGGGTGGACTGCAAGGGCTGCAATAGGCCCTTTGAAAATTAGATACAGCAGTCATTCTTAATAAACCTTCTTGGTTAAACTAAAACTGAGTTCAGATCCTGTTAAAAGTGTTCAGGCCCGGACTGGGGAGATTTGTAAGCCAACAGCAAGTGGAATCTCTAGGATGGTGGCTGAACGTGACAATTCAGAGAGATGACTTACACCAGGAGTTCTCTGCCCTTCTTCTCAGGCCAGTGGCTGGCTGGGACACATGATCTTTTGGGACAATTCCGTTGGCAGCAGCAAGGAGACCTTGCATGAGAGTGTTTTTCAACCTGTTTTTGTGGTCTTCAGCTGTCATTGCACTGTTGTGTGTTCTGCTTTGCGGTAGTAGTGAACAAGTTTTACAAGGAAGGCAGCCTTAGTAATACTTTTAAGCATAAAAACATTGAGTCTGAATGCACTCTGTGTAATTGGTTTCTGGGTCACCTTAAGCATGCCTGATCTCTTTTACACTAGGCTTCACTGGTGTCACATCTGATCGTGAATAAGAGTCTTGTGCCCAGTAGACATAATCTACTCTTAGACTGAGCCCATCAATTCCATAAAGAGTGGTCAAAGTAAACTTTTTGTCTTGTGTAAGGAGAAAAAAATAAATTTGCATACTCCTGTGTGACAGAAGTAGACTATATGACTTTCACTGCCTCCTGCTTGGCTAGCATGTTACTAAAGACATTTAGGTCAAAGCAACCTTGTTAGACTTGGTATGAATTATTTCCTCCTTGGTATAGTCCTCCCATATGGTTGTGTCAATTCCAAGATTTCTGCAAATTTCTGTAGCTTGTTATTTACTAGAAATGTCAGCATAGCTTCATAGGGAATTGACACCAAGGAAACCAGATTAAACAGTATGGTGTGATATAGCCATACATATAAATGTAATGTGGTATATGTGTCTTCAATTTCTTTTTGACTATTAATTGCCCCAGAAGACTGTCCATATTCTATCACCAGAATGGAAACAGAACATTTATAGAAATTAATGCTGTGTAGCTAGCTAGCACCAGGACCCTAAGAACTTAAAAAGTATGAATAAATGTATTCCAATTACAGACTAATGCAGGTAATGGGTTTATGATACTTAGAGGGCTGGATCTGTTCCCTGACAGCCTGCAGACATTAGGGGCCCCTCATGACCAGCCTGCAATGTGGGCATTATGGAGTGATTTTTACTTTACTGCCTTTTCCATCAGATCATCCCCTTTCTTTCACACACAAGGTTAATTCACTTCTTGATCACATTATTTCCTCGCTGCTCTTTGACAATATAAAAATTCTGAGTGGACAGCTCAATCCCTCTTCCATCTCAGATTTGATTGTTATGGTATTGCCTGGCGTCCCTTAGAGGCCTCCAGCAGCCTTTGCTGCACTTTATGACACTTAAATGGCTGGGCTACAATTTCTCCATCTATTCACGAAATGCTGTTAATAACTCATTTCCAAAGAGGCCCTTCTTTATGTCTTGGCATTAAAGGATTTTTTATTAGGTGCCAGGATAGGTGACACACAGCCCCAGTAACCAAAGAGTTAATTAATCTGTTGAAATTTATTGCCTTTTATACTGCACTCAGTGTGACAGTCCCTAAGAGAAACAGATACTATATTTACAACCGAGCTGAAATATTCAGTAATATAGTCTGCATACTGACCCACTCCATCAGTGTATGCCTTTTACTGGAGTACCCATTAATCAGCTAAGATGGATTTGTGTAATCTGTCTTCTTTCTTATTCTGAGATTCCAATAAATATTGAAATAATAATTTATTGATTACTCTGCAATATAAATGTGTAGTAAAGGCACCCGAGATATTTGCATAGTAATGCATTTCGAAGCTCTTGGCGTTCTGTTGGTATGAGGAAGAGAGAGACTGTAACTGTGGTTAAGACTGATGGAATTCCTTCAGAATGCAGAACACTAAGTTCAGTGTTAGCAGGATGTGGTGGTCCTCTAAGGTATTTTTGAGATCCATGAAGTGTAAACTGTAACAGGGTTATAGTTATTTTCTAAAATTTATATATTGAGGGTAAGGCTGTGTTGCCTTACTGGCCTCTCATTTTGGTAACAATAAATATAGGAATGTTTGTTTGGTTTTGTAAACAAAAAAAGTTTTTATTATTTTCAAGTGAGGTGTTTATCAGAAGATACTGGCTTCGTTCATAAGAGGAACAGCAATATGGGCTGCCAACTGCATTGAAGTCCTGCTGTGAAAGATGTGTATACCAATAATGTACATGACTCAGTGAGGCAGATTATTTGATGCTATTCTTCTGAGAGGTGAAATACAGAAAGTTCTGTCAGGAGAGGGATTACAACAGTTTCTGGCATAAATTAGAGAATTTCTGGGGACTGATATAATCCATAGCAGCCTTTGCTTTAGGCAGTGGGATGTAGAATACCATATATTTTCTATACCACTGAGATCCAAGGTTTCCACATGCCTAGCCATGCTCTGTACTAGGGCATGGGATGGAGTATAAGGCAATTTTTGATGATTCTATACTGTCTTCCTGTAGTTTCTCCCTGCCTCCTTGTGGTTTACTCAACTGTCTTATTTGTCACTTTAATGGTGGATAAAGGCCATGGCAGAAACTTAAAGCAGCTCTGCATAAGTTTTGAAACATCATGTACAATTAGAACAGTTTGCATTCATTTACAGAGCAAACTTCTTTGTTGGTTATGACCTTGTATCCTCCATGGGACTAAATCTGTGATCAATTTGAATTCTATTTTTGAAAACTGCTGCATCAAAAAGTTAAGGATGGACAATCTACTTGGGATAGTACCTGCTGAATACTGAATAACCCTTGTGAAATAGTAACCATTTATCTCCTTATGCTTTCTCTTCTCATTATCTTAATTTCTTTCTGATGATGAGAGCTTGAAGCAGCCTTATAATCAACAGTAAGACTGGTATTTCTGCCAGAGTTGGAAAAGGAAAGCTGAACAAGTTTTTTTGATCGCTCTTGGAGAGGTATTCTTTTATTAACTCCAATTAGGATTTTTGCCCTCACTTCATAAAGGCTTCTGCTTTGCATATAATGGAACAATAATTAAATAAGAGGATTTCCTCACTGCCATTCAGGAAAAAAAGATCATTTTCCTTTCTTTGAGAATGCCTACAAGAAAAAAATTTGCTCAGGCAAATATTTTTTCCCTAAGGAATGAGAAGAAATAGTCAGTATGACTCATGGCTTGCACTTCACTTTCTAGCATGGCCTATATTTGTTTTAAAGTTTCAGGGGCCCATTTAGGAGACTCTAGCATCTCAAAAGCTAAGGAACATAAATTTTCATAGAACTAACATAAGAATAATCCCTCTAATAAAGTAACATTCTTTTTAAGAGATTACTTGTGGTTATCAGCATGATTTTGTTGTGTAGTTTATTTGATTTTTTTTTTCACTTGTTTCTTATAAACACAGGTGTGTCCTCTCTCATACATATATGGATAACCACTGTGTGAGGCGTTCAATGTAATCGTTTTTCTGTAGGAGAAACATGTCTATTTTGTCCTGAAGATTCAAATGAAAAATGTCATTGCTGTTAATTTTTCCTTTTTAAGTTAATTAGATACCATTTAAGTTACCAGGACTGGAATATGTGGGGGTTTTTGTTTATGAAAAACTTTAACCTGCTTCTGAGCTCTACTTGCCCAATACATTGGTACCAAACAGTATTCTCCATTTGGTTAGCATCTAACATAGTGTGTTCTTGGTCATGAAAACTATGATCATGCATGGAGTTTTGGGGGATAATTTTTTTCCTTGAAAAGTGCAGGAGCCCTTGGTTGAATTCAGTCACAAGTGGCTTATGTGGTACATTTCAGGTCTCTATAACAGTTTTTCATAGTTCTGGACAACTGCTTGTGATCAGAATAAGTGAAGTATAGAAAATATTGTGCTGCACAGTTTTCTAGTGTCTTGCAAATTAGGTTAACCAAATGGTGAAGTATAATCATCTAGCCAGTATCATAGATCATCACAAAAAAGAAGACAAAAATGGAGGATGATGATAAATTTTCTGTTAGTTTACTTTGTATGTAAATTGAAAAAGACTCAAAACCTGTGGAAAACCAACCTTTAGAAACTAAAAAAACCAGGGCCATTCTTGTCTATATTTCTGTCTATAGCACAATATCCCAGGGAAGTGTAAATGTGTTGGTTGCACTTTTTTTTTTTCTTCAATGAAATTTAATCTATTGTGAATTTGAAATCAGTTTTCAGAAGTGCATATTGTGGTCTATAATTCATGACATTAAGTATCTTAAGATCAAACATGGGGGTTTAAAATATAAACTACTTAATATAATTTTTTATACCACATTGCTTTGAGTGATTTAAAGTCAACTATTGTGGGAAGATCACAGAAATAAGCTGCTTTGCAGCTTGATCCGGCTGTTAACCCACAACTGTGTGATGTTATAAATATACAATATTTCACAGTGTTTTTTGTTGTTGTTGTTTTTGTTTGCTTGTTTTGTTTTTTAATTATGTGATCCCTGTTGTCAGGATCAGGGACTTCAGTGTCAGAGATCCTTGAGAAAACAAAAATGCCAGTGTGGTCCTAGGGTGTCTAGTGATGCTTCTAATTTTAAATACTAAGTTATCAGTTGTTGCTTTACTCAATAGCATTCCCCAAGGCTGTCTAGTGATTACACGGGTTTGATATAAAAATGATTGCAGAACACAGCATTGCAAGATGCAATCACTCAGTAACTGTACTTCTTCAGTCACACATTAAGTTGTAGTTCACTTGACTGTACTGTTTGAATGTAGTAGACTTTGGATGTAACAAGACACTTTGCTGCTTCCACTCTATAATACAATGGGAATTTTGGTTCACTTTTTTAAGCACTTTTTGGAATGCAACTCAGGTCTGATAGCACACATTTGTAACTGTTAAATATTATGAAACTGAGGTTTGCAAACTTTTCAGGGGTATGAACTTGGTCACTGCAAGTTTCTACAGGAATGCTTTCTACACTGCCTCATTGCTGTTTCAGTGCAAATGATAAAATATACAAACTATACCTAAGTATTGCCTCTGCAAGAAGTTATGTGGGTTGGCTGTTAGGAATGTGCTAGGATGTGACTAGAGGAGAGGAGTCAGAACAGGCGAGTGTTGCATTGGTAGGTGTGAGGTTTGTGTGGCTGCAGATGGTCTGCCATTAGCATACTGATAATTTAGATTTGCTGATTTTCAGGCTCCTAGTGGAAATGAATGATTGCTTATGCTTCTTGTCTTTTTTATTTACTTTTTGCTTGATTTACTCTTGGATCAGAATCATATCTATTACAATGACTAAAAAGTTAGTTCTTTCAACATTGTTAGGGTACTGCAGGCAAGCTGTTACTGTGAACAAGCTGTGGTTTGAATGAAATTTAAGCTTCTTTTATCAGGTATGTTAGAAAAGTCATTCAGTTGAGCTCTCTGTATGTTGCAGATGCTTATATGTTGAAAGAAAATGCAACTCTAGCAATGTACTTGTGAGAAAACATGAGAAAGTACTAATAGACGACTGTACTGTGATGATTTCTTGGAGGAGATAGATTATTTACATTTTATAGATAAATGTATTTCTGGAAATATTTCTGCAGTTTTATGCTGAACTTTTTTCATTGTAATTTCTACTCAGATGAAATATATTATTCATTATAACTTAAGAAGTTTTTGTATCTTCTTCTATTCTCATCAGTTGCTGTTATTCAACCTGTGGCTGAAAAATAATTTTCTAACCAATTATTTTTACAGAAAATTTAATATTTCTATTTCCAAATGTATCTCTATATATGCATTTTTTAATTTAATTTACTTTTAGGGAAATTACATTGTAGTAAGAACTGTTGTGGGTGATTGAGCCCATCATTTAGTCACTGAAATAGTGTCTATGTTCTCAGTAAAGATATTCAGGAAAAAGCCATTCAATGGCTTAAAGGTGATTTCTGCTACACTCTACTTCAAATGCTTTCATAATAACCCTGAATGAAATGAAAGTTTTTGATATATGTGTGTATATGTCTTTTATGCCTATTATTATCTCAATAATAATAATAATTTAAATTAATATTAATTCAGGACTATGTAGAGCAGTAGTTTAAGAAAGTGTCACACCATCCAAAGTCACTGGCAGTTGTGCCTTTATATGCCAGGCCTGACTATGGCCTCTGTTTTGCCACGCTATATTAATATCATTTGGATATTCCCAGAGGTTGTTTTCTTGCAAGCTGAATATTATGGTTGGCAACTGGTGACAGGTGTGTTCTGGTTCCCATATGTCTTAGGCAAAACTGCAGGAAAATATATCCGTGCTTTTCACATCAATATGCCAAAAATGTCAAGAGTTACCTCTCAGCATGAAGACCCTCAGAAATGCAAAAGTGCTTGGCATCATCCCTCGTAAATGCAGGCCTGTCTGAGAAGCTGTCTGTGGAAATACATCTGTCAGTTGTTGCACGTTGTGCATGAGTGTCACCGTTTGACTCAGGTCAGACAACAATGCTCTTGATCCCCTCCCCCTCCTACCCAGGTAGGGAAGGAGAGAGAAAAAGAGAGAGACTTGGCTGGATGAAAACTAAACTACACAGCTTTAATTAAACACTAACGAATTATATAAGAAAATATATACAATTATATGCAAATATGTTCAGGTATGGGCAAAAGCCTCTCGCTTCCCCCCACCCCCAGAAACTTGCACAGCACTCCCCTGAGATTAAGAAGTCCCAAGGAATCCTGGAGATGCTGCTGGAGAAAGTGGAGAAGTGATGAGGGTCAGAAGAGCTCGGGCCTAAGGGTCGATGGTGATGGATGGATGGAGTCCTCCCCGGACACCGGCCATGGATGGAAGAGAGGGGGAGAAAAAAGAAGGAAGGAAGTTGTCCTCTGTGATCTCCAATCTTCCCCCAAGCCTACATAGATATATGGAATAGAATATTTCTGGCCCATTTTGCTGTCCGTCTAACCCAGCTTCCCACGGGGGGGGCCACAGATCTCCCTGCAGTGTCTGAGCTGGCAGAGCGAAGGCGTGACCTTGAAGACCCAGCAGTTACAAAAACATTCCAGTGTCTTATCAGCCTAGCAGAACACACAGTTGCTAGTTAAAAGAAAGCTCATTGAAGGAAAAAAAAAAAATCAGCAAAAGGAAAACTGGCTTAATTCTGGCTCAAGCCAGGACAATGAAGGGACAGGATGCAATGCTGTCGCAGCTTAAACATTGCACCTGCCTTCCGTGTGATGGTGCATCTGGCATGTACACCAGCTGACCACAAGACTGAATGACACTCAAGGTGAGTCTGTCATTTCCTGGTGGCTGTCATTAAGCCACCATCTAAAGATGTAGAATTAAATCTGGACAAATTGTAATGAATTGTCTATGAGCCTATAGTTGACATCTTAACATATTTTCCCCTTGCTTAGGTTTGCCTCTTAATTTTCATAAATTTTGATTGTATGGTAGTTGATATCTGTATATTACCCAGCTCTGAGTTTGTTTTTCCTTTGTATCCCCATGGTTGTTACTAATTAAGAATACCTTATATTACACTTAGTTTAGAAAGGCAGTAAAATAATATGCATAATATTTAATTTACATGTGTCTAAAGAAATTAAACGAGTGGAATCAAATTATAGTTTATATTATCACAGAATAGTAGGGTTTGGAAAGGACCTCTGAAGATCATAGAGTACAACCCTCCTGCTGGAGCAGGACCAAAAAAACACACACCAACTAGGGCAGATCACTCAGAAAGGCATCCAGACAGGTCTTGAAAGTCCCCAGAGAAGGAGACTTCAGAACCTCTCTGGGGAGCCTGTTCCAGTGCTCTGTAACCCTCACAGTGAAGAAGTTCTGCCTCGTGTTAAGGTGGAACTTCCTGTGCTTGGGCTTGAGTCCGTTTCCCCAAATCAAGAATTAGAAGTTGAATTATACCAAACTATAACATCCATGAGCTTCCCAGAAAGATGAACTCCTGGCTTTTAAAAAGTCAGGGGTAAACCTCTTAATGTTACCTGTAAGTCTGTTTGGGTTTTTCTGGTGGAGTGTTGAAGGTATTTTTAATTGTTCTAGAAAACTAAAAGAAACTGATATATGGAACACATAAGGGACAAACAGTGTCATTGCTGTTTAAGACATGTTAGTAACTTATGTCAGAGTAAATATTGATTGATAGATCCTTTTTCTTAAGAAGTTGGTTTTTTATGTTATAGAGGTGGATTTAAATACCACATTTTTCTTTCCCAGAAATTTGCTACTCATGTGACTCAAGTTTTGAGTCTTCTGCCTCATGATATCTATCTCAAAAATAATGCTAAAATCCTCACATGCTTAAATCTATTATTTGTTTAAAAAAATAAATTAAAAAATTGGAAATATCGCTTGAAGGTAGCATTTGAAAATTTTGGATTGCTCAAGTGTGACATTTTATCTTTTAGATTTGGTGTTCTTATTTCAGTTATGGTAACAAAATTCTGTGTTTATTTGGGGAAATAGCAATATCAACATTAATAAATTATTTTTTACTATTTTTCCTGCACCAGGAACATCCTGGAAGTACAGAAGTGTATAAAACACTTCAGTAATTTATGTAATGTTCCTCATACATTTAGAAATTTAAAAATTTGAGTTCAATTTGCTTATAATTACTGTTAATTACAATATTATATATTACAATTATAATTAATGTTGCTAGCTATCAATTTCTTGCCTTGAATTTTGTGAGGTAAACACCTTACTTGGAAGTGCTTCTTATTATGGTTGAAGTTGGCAGAAATTTTCTCTTAATTCCTCTTTATTCAACTGGACTCCATGTGTAGGGCAGAATTGTATGTCATCTAGAAATCTTAAGATTATTACTGTAAGCATTGTTGGGAAAGTTAAGATTCAGCAAGCAGATCATCTGAGACAGACGATTTCCAAAGCTTGTTTTAATATTAGAACGTCCTGATTCTCTGTGCTCTGTAAAAATTGTCTCAGTCATTCTTCTAATACAATAAGTGGTGAAGTCAAGCTTACATGAAAAGTAGTGTTTTATTTGTAGATTCATTCAAAGAAGTAATATTTTGAAAAGCTTGCCATTATAAGGAAATCTTGGTGCTTTAGAAATAGCATGTGTTTAAGGAAAACCTTTTAATGTTAGATCATATGTTGAAATTCACTCTATTTCAACACAAGAGAAACATAAAGCTAAGTATCATATAAGTCCCATTTTGGCCAGTAAAATAAATTTAATCTGGAAAATACATTTTTTTTCTAATATTCCTGAATATTTCATTACTTTTTCAATGGATAATCATTTTATTTTTATGAGATCACTGATTGTCTTGAACTTCAATGGTAAAATTATTTTGGGAAGCCAAGTAGTGTGTTGTTCTTTTTATTCCTGACTTGATTTTTTTTTCCAGATAAAGAATACTGATATATAAGCTTCTGCTCCTGTTGAGAGTGACAGTATTTACTATCTGAGAAACAATTATAACCAAGGATCTTTTAAATAATTTGCTGATATAAGCATTAATAAATTACTATTCACAGCACCCTGTGAGTGCTGTGGCAGAACTGGTTAGAGAACTGTGACTAAACACTTTTATATCAGAAAACACATCTTTTAATATCAGTCTACTAAATGAAATTGTTTACTTTCCTGAAAACTTACTTTGGCAAACAAGATGCTCGGATAGTGACAACATCCTGTTGTGGTAGGAAACATTTTAGTTTTTGAAAGTGTTTTTTTTTACTTTTTTTTTTTTATTGTGTAGAGGCACTAGAGAGGAGACATTCAAGGCAAGAAGTTTTTTCTTATACAAATGAATTTAGCCTTTTGCTTCTGTGATGTTGTGAGAGAAAGTGCCTGTGGCCTCCACTCCATGCCAAGGTGTACTTGTCCCATATTTCAAATAACAATACTCGAGGCTCATTGGCTATGTTGGTACTTGCCAATAGATTGGAAAAATGCCCGTTCTCTTGACCTGAAGGTATTGCCCTCCTCTTAGGGATTATTTTCCTCCAAGGTTCAGGAATGATAAAGCAGTGTAATTTTGGCTCAAATTCAAGGGAAAATTTGAGTTATGAGAAAGTGCCTAAACTAGAGCTGCAGAAGACAGAAGAAGTATAATTGCAGATAGCACTAAAATGACTGAATGGAGATTAGTAGAAAGTTCTCAGAAACTTGAGAGAAGAACCACTAACTGCGGATGTTGCTCTTCATTCCAAGCAAGATTTGTTCCTGTGCTTAATGGCTACCAGTTTGCACTCTCAGTGAGCCCTCAATCAGCTTTAACACTTTTATAAGATGTAGAGATTTTTAAAATTAGTTTCTTTATTTGACATTTTAGAAGAAATTACTATCCATAGTTCTTTCATCTTCTCTGATTTCTGCATTGTTTATTTTGCTGATCTTATTTTCTTGGATGAGGTCCCAAATAGACTCAGAAAAAAAAAAAAAAGGCAAGTATATATTGAACTCTGGAATTGTATTATTAATTTAAATATTTTTCTACTGATTGCCCCAAGTGTCATTCTTTCAGTTCAGTTTGGTATTTCCTCACCTCTTTATGGAAATTCATATATTAAATTATTTTTGTATTTACCTCCTGGTAAATACATAATATATGCTCTTGAATGACTTCTGGCATTGTTAGTGGTGAAGTTAGGTTCTCAAGTGCAATATGTAGAAAGGACATATTCTTTTGGGGCCCTTTTTTTTTTTTTTTTTTTTTAAAATCATGATTGAACTTGCATTGCCATAGGTACCAGCAGGTCTTTGGATGTGAGCATTGGTGGAAATTACAAGTTTAGTCAGAGTCAACAAGGGAATAACTTTTTTTAATATGGTATTAATAATATTTCACTTTAGTTTTGACTATTTTTTACAGATTTTCTTTTGAAAAATGCCTGTTCAATATCTGAACGGTGAGTTGGTGGCATGTTTGTGAGGCCTATGCAAATATTTGCTTATCAGTAAGGTATTGTAAACATTAAGTTCCAAAGACCAGATGTACGACCTTCACTAAGGAGTTTTCTGAAAGTTATCTTATCTCTGGACTAATTTCTGAAAATATATTATAGAAATGTTTAGATGAATTTGTTGTAAAGTAAAAGCAGGCTGTTGTTTTTATATTTTAATTCTGCAGATTATCTGATTTCAATTAAAAATAATCAAATAAGAGTTTAGTTTCCTCTGGCTTTCGCCAGAAGAGGGAACCATCTCACTGTATCAGCCACTTCTGTGACTACACTTAAAAAACTTCTTTAGCATTGCAACTAGCTACGATTCTAAGACTGCCTAGCCATCTCACAACTCCTTCAGAATCATAAAGATATTTATATACCTTAGGGTTTATTAACACCTTGTAAATCACATTGAGCTGATTGTGTTCTGCATTTACTACAAGAAAAAAAAGACAGTTAATATTGGCTTGTTAACTTGATTACTTTGCATGTTAAGTGCTTACATCTATACTGTTTATGCACTGCTAAAATAATATCATGTTCAGTAGTAGTGTTTTTGAGAAGAGCAGTAATCCTTACTCTTTTTGTCAATACCCCAGGACTGTCTGCAAAGTGGTTCTGGTACCTGGAAAGCAAGTCATGCAATGGTGGAGTATTTTGCAAGCTTTCTAGCTTTAATCTGCAGTTTAAGTAATGCTTGTGCCTAAATACCAAGGTAATGGTTAAAAAAACCCAAACAAACAAAAAACCAAACAAAAACCCCACAGAACACCCACCCTCCAACCTCCCAAGAAAAACAAAAAACCCTAAAGAAACGACAAAAAACCCCAAACTAGGAAACACCCCCCCCAAAAAAAAAAAGCCCCAAACACAAACCCCCAGAACCCCAAACAAACAAAACCTATCCACCTTTGAACTGGTCTTTAGTTGTAGAGTTTAATTGTGTTTCTAAGATTATTCCCTTGTCAGGATGCCACTTCTGTCTGAGATGAGTTGCAGAAGCTCTCTTACATTGTGCCCTCAGGACAGCAAGGCTTTACATTTTGGATGATGCTGGAATGCAGTAGTGTGTTATGTCAAGGTGTCTTTTTTTCAAATTTTGGTTTTGGGTTTCTGTTCGCTATATTACCTTAGCTAATTTAAAACTGCTGGTAATGATAAGAGGTGATCAACAATGAAATGTGTAATTTGGCTGATCTACTGTTTTGTAAGGTCAATGAACCGAAAGCAGATAAAGCAGATGGTGGGCAGATAAAATTCTGCCATTACGTTCGTTGCATCAAAAAATCCAAAATTCCACGACTAAGTATCCTGTGGACTGAGGTTTTGGCATTCAGTGTCAGATATTTATACTATGCAAAAATTATCAAAGTTACTTGAAGAGAAATTTAATTTTTTTAGTTGTACTGATTAGGTCACCTATGTATGTGTACTGGGGTCAACTGGAGCTGTTATATCTGGCATTTAGGGGAATAAAATCACTCTTAGGTTCTTAAACATGACTGTTGAAGTATAGCTTTAAGCACCTAGTTGTAAAAATGTTAAACATACTGATAGACATAACCTTATGAAGTGACATAGAAACACTCTTAGGAGGACCATCCACTTTAAGAAAATGGAGTCAAGGAAAGGTTATGACCTGTTGAAAATGCTGTATGGAGCATAAGCAGGAGAAAATTTAATTGTCTGAGATGTACATTTCCTAGGGCACACGATTAATTGTAGTGGAAATGTTCAATTGCTTGTAATTTTGCAGAAAATTCCCTCCTGGGCTCTGAAACTTTACATGCTTAGTCATAGCCTAATGGAGCATTTTCTTAGAAAGTTCAGCTAATTTTTTTTAGTTATACATATGGGAATAAAAACAGTTTTGGGTACTTAACTAAAAATGGCACAAACTGACAATAAAAACTTTGGATTTACATAAGACAAGTAGAGACCAGAATTAGTTTTCTGGCTTTGGGTGTTTTTTGGTGTTTTTGTGGGTTGTTTTGTTTTAATTTGATGTGTGATGTGTTCTGCTGTAGGAACACAACTTTAGGAAAAAAAAAATTAAGATAGAAGTAATGTTTTTCTAAGTAAACAATATATACCGTAAAATTTAGTTCATAGCTACAGTGACATGTCACAGTGTTAATATGGCATATGTTCAACTGTGTACTGAAATAGGTACGCAGTTTCTCCTAGAACAATTTAAAGTATTTACATTATATATTAGCAGTATCCGCATGTAGTGCTAACTCTGTTCCTTGCTCTAAGACAGTCTGGGGAAGCTTTGGTTGAACAAAGGTACAAGCTAGAATGGCACTCTTCAAGTGCAACAGCTAGCTTGTTGGACTAATCAAATGATTGTATTTGTTTATGAGAGTGTCTACAATGGTGCTGGCCTTAGGTTGAGGTATGGTCTGTCTCTTCACTGACATAGGTTACATTTTCAGTTCATATCACACTGGAATTAAAGTTGTGGTTATTTTGTAATTAAGCTTCTATTTATTATCTTTCACTGGATATTTAAACATTTAACATTCCTTTCTAGCATTTTTCTCACGTAATTATACAGTCTTCTCCTAAAAAATATTGAGATTGTGTAAGTGACTGGAGAAAATTGATAGAGTTAAGGTGTACTTGTTTGCATGTTATATTTAGCTTTTGCAGGATATTTTAAGGCTGTGAATTCAATTCAAATTTTTATTCCTCTATTACATTCAAAGTATTTTTACAATTTTTGTGGTTGTTCATTGAAGAGCATCCACAGTAGATTTCCAGACAATTTGTATACTTTTATTGCTGAACTAGTATTTTATTTATTAATTGGATATTATGAAGGTAGAGAGCATGATAGGATGTAGAAGTCCCTCTATTTGTGGGGTATTATATCAGAGTTTATTGTTTGATATTACATAATTCTTATCTTCCTCTGAGAGTATGCCTATATGGAATTGTTATTATCTACTTTGGAAGTTTTCACAGTAATTTTACTACAACTTAGTTAAAAATGACCTTGGATGAAGCTAGTGGATTTTTTTTTTTTGTCCTCCTGTGGTTACCTAAGGCAAGTTTCATTGTATATCCTGTATAAAATCTTGGCGGCAAATCTCTAGTTAACAAAAGAGAGAATTTTGCTTTAAATGCCTGTAATTGTAATTGTTAAATACACATATGTTAATACATAGTTAGTCTTGCATTTCTTCTTGCTGGTTGGTAGAACTCTAGTTGCAACTCTTTTATCTGACATTTTTGCAAATTTAGGTGACAAACTTTAGAGTCAAAGGTGTCAGTATTTATGGGTAAAGTTTAAAGTGGCTGGATTTGCACAGAGATTAAGGATGGAGAGAGTAGCTATGTTCACAGTAAGGGTTATTTTGCCTCTCTTTTTCTGGTTGTTTTTTTCCCAAGTGGGAGCTGTAGAATAAATTTTGACCCAATGAGACACCATGATTCATGAAGCTTCTGTTACCATCACCTCCCTTCACAATCTTGTTTGTGCCTTTGCAGTAAATATAGCTGTAAATACACAGTAGCACACTGCCTTAAAATAACATTTGCTTCGGTTCTGAAAATGCAGGAAATATTCTTCAGCTGTGGCTAACATTTGTGGAAGTTAAAATATTTTATAGTTTGGACTTAATTTCTTTCCAAGGTTTGCAAAAGCAGTTTTGTTGGTAAGAAAGAAGGCTCAACACCTAGATGTATATAAAACTGTGTACACGCCACTTCATCTGGGTTTAAATGGGTATTAAAAGTGTCATTAGCACAAAACAAATTTATTTCCTCTTAGAGTATTTGTTATAAGGTAATCACTGCTGAGAAAGGAATAAATACATAAGGAAAAAAAAAAAGGCAAGTAAGCCAGAGTATTTAAGGTTGTGTGAGTTCTTAAAATAAGCAACTGTGATTAATTATGGGATTGGAAACTAACATATCTAAGTAGTTATGTGACATATATATGCAGATTTTTATCGCAAAAAAAAATTTATTTCCTCTTAGAGTATTTGTTATAAGGTAATCACTGCTGAGAAAGGAATAAATACATAAGGAAAAAAAAAAAGGCAAGTAAGCCAGAGTATTTAAGGTTGTGTGAGTTCTTAAAATAAGCAACTGTGATTAATTATGGGATTGGAAACTAACATATCTAAGTAGTTATGTGACATATATATGCAGATTTTTATCTTTTTTATGAGCCACTAATTCAGGAAAACATATTCAAAAGGGCCTACTATTTTGTGTGTTCTGCTTCTTGCATGCCTGCACTGAAAGGTCTTCAGTGAGATTTTTACAGGAGGTGAATGATCTCAGCTCTTTTTGAGCTCACAGCAGTGGGGTACTGATTACCTTTCAAAGTTATGCTTTGGGAGTCCCAGAATGAGAATCCAGATACTGAATTACTCAAATTTAGCAAATGGTTTTAAATGCATAGACTGTGAGATCTGTCTTTTAGTTCCTTCATTTACAAGGAGGCAGAACAGCAATTCCCCTGTCTCATTAGGGTGTTAAAAGGTTTAGTTGGAAGTCTCTAGGATACTTTGAAAATGTAGAACATCATCAAAGAACAATTTAATATAGGCCAGAATCAAATCGTGTCCTGCTTGCTGGTACTACATAATAGAGAGTCTCTTCTTCCTCTTTCATGTCAGAGGTAGCAGTTTTGCAAGTTCAGAGTGCAGTGGGAGTATGTAGTAGTGTGCCCTAATTCTGATGGCCAGTATAGCCACCGAGTCAGGGAAAATGTCTGCCATGAGTTCTGGTTTGCTTCCCTTCTTCCTTGGAGACACCATTACCTCCCATTCTTATAACAAAGTCATCATATGGCTTCTATATTAAGTCACGTTAAGATTGATTGAATGAAAACAAGTATTGACCGAAGTTTAAATCCTTTGTCTTAAGAGCTCAGGGTGGAATTAATCTTGTCTTTAGATTACAGTGTAGAACTCTGAACCTGACCCTGTAGTTTCTGCTCATAGTCAATATAAAGAAATGGGCATCTCTAGAATATGATTCATATTGACATTCATCTTAAATATGAGATAGGTCAAACATAGAACTGACACTGGCTGGCTCATGAGCAGACACCTGCATTGTGAATGTTTAAAATTAGAAAAGATGCATCCTGGAAATCCCATGAAGTTGATAACTAGAGAACTGCCTGATCCATGCATCTCAGCTGGCTTCAGGTAGAACATGAATGTTGCCTTGCTCAGATTGACCTGTCAATCTTCAGAAGAACTATAGTTGCCTGGGGAACTTCAAAGCCAAACAGGATGGCTTTACTGGGTTTAAATAGTTAACTGGTTGAATGGGAAGGTATTTCAACTTGATTTTATATAGGAGCACATTTTTCTGTCTGGGCTTTATGCTAGCTGCTTACATTGTTCTGAAAAGGGCAAGATAGCAGATAAGATGTATATGCACAAATCAAGATTTATTGCATATAGCACCAGAATCTTAACAATTGAACTAAAAAGGTATGTTGGTTTGTGTGAGGGTTGGGATATTGGAGTAGCAAAACAGGATGTTAAAGTAATAACACAGGAAGGCATCTTTACAATAAAATACATAACTAATACTCAGTTGACAGGTTATTTCAATGCTATCAACTTATTATTAATAGGTCCTACACTAGATCTAAAAAAATTACTTTAGTAATACCTGGACAAGGTGATAATACAATAACTGCAATTGTGTAAAAGGATCTTAAGTTCTTAAATATCTAGAACTTAAAAATGAAATCTTTCTTAATGTTTAAATCTGGCTGATGAAGACACAGGGAGTTGATCTCTCTTATCCTTTATTGGCTATTGCCACATGTCCCTTGTCTCATCTCTCAACTACTTGAGGGGAGAAGGTCCAGCACACCTCCTAGAGAAAGTGTACAGGAGTTTCTCTGATCAAAGTTGTGACCAGGCTTTTATAGAATAAAGTGATTGGCTGCTACCATTAACTGCTTGGCCATACCTCCAAAATCCTCTATTGGAGAACAGAAGGAAAACAGTGAAAAAAGCCAAGAAGGCAGTTTTCTCACCAAGCAAACTCTTATGTTTATTCTCATTTTTGGCCTAGCTGTGGCTAAGCTGAGGTTCATGTTTTCTGACACAGGAGAGCAGCTGACATTACAGACATGAACTTTTGTCTTCTATTTGTACTTGCATGGTTGTTACCAGTTCAGAGTTTGCTGTGCTCTTCCCTTTCCCATGGGAATCTTTCCACTCCAGTCAAGGGGCTGTATAACTGGCAGACAGAAATTGAACCACAAAGGGAAACAGGCAGACACACTGAGAAGGAATATCCTGCTACATAGGTTTTGTACGGGTTTTAGACCAGTCTGCTTTTCCTTCATGTCTATAAGCCAGTAGTTGTGTACCAAAGCCTAGAGTCACTTATACTCTTTCAGTGTGGGTTCTGAGCTTTCTGATGGCCTAAGAGTATCAAACAAGAGCAGAATTCAGGCTGTAGTAATCTTGGCAAGATACACATTAAGAACAATGTGGTCATTTTTGTGCCTACTAAGTACAAGGGCCAGTCAAGTATGCTTGCACTCAGTTTGATCCTTTTTTCAGTGATTGACTAACAAAAAGCATGAATAACAAAAAACTCAGACCTACGTAAGGTCTCTATGAGCAGACCTGTGTTCTCGAACAATTATAATGTACATTTCTTTCCTAGGATAGTCATATTAAAAATTTCTGTGAAAATACCCTTATACTGTGGAAATTGCCTAAAAGGGCCTTTTATTTAAAAGCCTTTTCTTGAGTACTAAATTTAAAACAAACCAAACAACAGGCAGATGATCTATGCATTGTTCTAAGGGAAAGAAATGTGAACATGGGAAGATATTCTGTGCAGGGTCTGCGCATGCTGTTTCAGCATGTAAGTATGCGAGAGGACACCTGTCATTGAATTAATAATACAATTTCTTAAATAATACCTAGTCTCTGTTTTGCACACTGTCTTTTTCAAGTAGTCCAGCTAGTATCAGGCAGTATTGTTAGTCCCTGTGCAATATCGCATGCTGCTTCTCTACTTGAGGGCTAGATCCTACTACCTTTGCATGCCTTGCCAGGAACACATAGCTGATGGAAGCTATCATTCACAAGGACATAGTGGTAATTTCTATCTCAGCAGAAGTCTGTTCCTGGAAGAGGCACCATGTCCCATGTAAAGACCCTTTCATTTCAATGTAAAAATCATTGAATACGTTGTTATTTAGTGTCGGAGAGAAAGACAGACGCTCCCCCTTGGAGGGTGAAGCAAAAGCAATTTTGATAAATCAGATGAGAGTTGATGACAGCTGTGAAGTGCAAAGATAGCCGTTAAATGTTTAAATTAAATGGAAAGAGAGGAGTAAAAAGTTTGAAATCATAAAGAATTTTTTTTCACTCCTCTGATACCTTATGTTGAATAGCCAGATCATTTTATTATTGCAAATACTGTGGCAGCAATCTTTTACTGCTTGCAGTATAGGCCTGCAGCATTAAGTTGGTATAAAATTACATATAGTTTAATATATCTGTACAACACCTTTAAACAAGCTTCTCTAGGCAGGAAGGTTATCCGTCTTATAAATCTATTATTTCATTGTACATCTTGATAGCCTAGCATTGCTTCTAGCCATGTTTAAGCATTAAATAGTGCATTATTATTTCACATAAATCAACCAGAGATGTGTGAATTCATAAATTTTGCATTTGCACAGACAGTATTTTAAACGTTTTACAGCTTCGTGGGAACTTGGTATATATACGTATATAACTGTACACAAATCAGTGTCCAGGAAATTTCCATAGAAGTTAATATCACAATTACTGCTTTTCAAAGCAATTTCTTGCAAATTTTAGAAAAGTTTTAACAGACTCTAAAAATAAAAAAAAAACTTGGAACAAAGTCTTTGGTCAGATTTTGCTGGGTAATTCCTTTGCTACAGAGGAGTGGATGACTATTTTCTAATATTCCCTCTTGTCATCTGTGTTGGTTTTTCTACTTTATTTGTACTTTTCTTTAAAGCTCCAACTTTTTCTTTTTTCTTGTCTTTCATCTCAGTTCTTCTAGGCCACTAGGCTGTAAAGAATCATGTGCAAGCCTGATTGTATTAATTTAAGAAAATCCACTGATGGAAATGTAAATATATATGTGAGGTTTTTCAGATTTGGATTATTTTGATTAAAACTTTAAAAATACCTTCTCAAGATTTTGTTTTCATAAAGTATGTTATACATTTATTAAATGCAATGTAAATATTCTGGTGTTAAAAATAATGATTTCTAAAAAGAAAAAAAGGGAAGAACTATGTATCATGTATTAGGAAAAAGTTCTTCAATTTGAAGGTGGTGGATCACTGGAACAGGTTGCCTAGAGAGGTGTTGGAGGCCCCATCCTTAGAGACATTCAAGGTCAGGCTTGATGGAGCTCTGAGCAATCTCTTATAGTGTGAGATGTCCCTTCATATTATAGAGGGGTTGGATTAGATGACCTTTAGAGGTCCCTTCCAACCCAAGACATTGTGTGATTCTATGATTATGCCATTGTATTGCTTAAGGTAGCTTTATGTTTTGTGGAGAAAAACTAAACTCACTGGGGCAAGATGTCCACGAAACAGCTGAATTGATGTTGCTTCTGGTGCCTATTATGTTTTCTATATAGATTTTTAGAATTTGACTATTGCTTTATTTACCTGAAATGAAGTTTAATTTTATGAATTCTCTGTTGCAGTGGAATTTCAATGTTATTCAGTATCCTTTCTGTAACAGGTAAAAAAGAGGAACAGGGAAGTTAAATGCTATGTGGTCCCATGCCCATTCTGCCACAGGAGTTACCTTTACTTCTGGATAACTAATGGGCACAGGCAGTAGTTTGTAGGGCATGAAGCTATACTGTATTGGATCTCCAGATGAATGGAGAAGAACATGGGAAATCACTTACTGTTCTTTCGCACTTTGTGCAGAAATAGAAGGTGGTGGATCACTGGAACAGGTTGCCTAGAGAGGTGTTGGAGGCCCCATCCTTAGAGACATTCAAGGTCAGGCTTGATGGAGCTCTGAGCAATCTCTTATAGTGTGAGATGTCCCTTCATATTATAGAGGGGTTGGATTAGATGACCTTTAGAGGTCCCTTCCAACCCAAGACATTGTGTGATTCTATGATTATGCCATTGTATTGCTTAAGGTAGCTTTATATTTTGTGGAGAAAAACTAAACACACTGGGGCAAGATGTCCACAAAACAGCTGAATTGATGTTGCTTCTGGTGCCTATTATGTTTTCTATATAGATTTTTAGAATTTGACTATTGCTTTATTTACCTGAAATGAAGTTTAATTTTATGAATTCTCTGTTGCAGTGGAATTTCAATGTTATTCAGTATCCTTTCTGTAACAGGTAAAAAAGAGGAACAGGGAAGTTAAATGCTATGTGGTCCCATGCCCATTCTGCCACAGGAGTTACCTTTACTTCTGGATAACTAATGGGCACAGGCAGTAGTTTGTAGGGCATGAAGCTATACTGTATTGGATCTCCAGATGAATGGAGAAGAACATGGGAAATCACTTACTGTTCTTTCGCACTTTGTGCAGAAATACGGATCTCAGTTTCTTCCACCATTCAGTTTCTGTCTCCTAGCCCATGTATGTATGTAGAAAGGGAACGCCTTAGGAACAGCTCCAGACTATGCCAGCAGGCCGAATCAGGTTCTGAGTATTTTACTTACAGAATCCACAGGTAATTTGTTGCAGATCCAGCAGTGGAAGCTACATTTAGAAAGAATGAATTCTCTTTTCTCTTCATGAGTCCATCTTCTTTTTCTTTCTTAATACTATCTCATGTTAAAGTGAATGGGAATTTTGCCATAAAATTTGTAGAGTAAGATCCCATTATTATCCTTCATGTCTATGCAGAAAATATTTGTAATTATTTAACTAGAGAACTAGAGCAGTTGTTACACTTTTGTAGTTCTGTTTTGATTTTTCACTTTTCCTTATGGCTTGGAATTCTTTATGTTCCTTGCAAATTGTCATAGTTGAAGTAGAAATACCTATGCATGTGTAAATAACACCTTCATGCAATAGGGTTAGACATTCTCAACTTCAGCCTTTTTAGCTGTGGTCAAAAATATGGTTAGATTTTCTCTGACCAACTTTGAATGCTTTTTATCTTACTTTCCTGCATATAATAAATACCTGAAGGGAATGTAATAAAATGTTAAAGTATTTCAGCTTTGAGCAAAAGTTCAGCATGGAAACTTTCACCCCAAAACACAGATTATTTAGGGAGATGGGAAACTTTTTTGGTGTTTATTGGAGCAGATATAACTGAACCATACAGTAGACTCTTGGCTTATCTTGGAGCTATGCACACGCTAAAGAATTAGCTTTCTACGGGATGGAGATTTGGGGGCAAATTTCATACAGGTTCTGCTAGTGGATAACTCTGGGAAATGCTTCTATGTTCTTCTGATTAAATAGGCAATAAAAGTGACAAAAAGAAGACTTTGCTTCAGGATTTTATCCAGTCTGCCTAATCTGGGAAGCAAGAATCTTCATTTACAGTATTTGGGATGAGCAAAGTGTGTTCTAAATGTTTTCTCCGGAGCACATTGCTCTTTCATTTTCACTTTTCCCCATCAGGTGTGTGGTTACTGGTGAGGAGGAAAGAAAAAATCATCTGTATACATGCATTTAACTTGGATTGACTTTATGCATAAGAAAAAGCATTTTATATGTGTATGGGTGGCAGAGTATGAGAACTCACTTGAATGAGAGAGCAGATCCAATGAGGTTATAAAAACAATTTTGCGCTGTTTGAAGGGAGGGGTTGTGAAGGTTGTTCCAAAACTGAATAGTAAAAATTATAATACTTTGTCCAACTGTAAGTTTTCAAAGTTTTGTTTTCTGCTGTTAAAATTTCATTACCTTAGTAATGTTGTTTGGTTTTAGTTGTTGTTTTTTATATTAAGGTTTGTGTGCTGTTGCATGTACTGAAGATGATCTGTGCTCATCTGTCATACAGATGGTTACATTCAGTTCTCCACTGCGTGGAACTCTAAGGAGTAGAATTATACTGAATAGAACAACAACACAGTTGATAATTTTGCCATGAACCAGCATAAATGTATTAGCACTGCATCACTAGCAGATCTGAGGAGGATCACTACACTGGCTTATGGAAAAATAAGATTATTTTTTTTTTCCTGGAAAATGCAGACAAAAATTAGTCGTTAATATTTTGTGGAGCAAGGAATATTTTGTCATATTTCCAGCTAAGATATTTTTTTAGCAAGTGAGATGAAAGGATAGGAAAGACAGAAGTTTCATAGAGGAGTTTTATTCAGGGGGAAGTATATGAGCATCTAAACATTTAAATAGTTATTCTAGAAAAAATTACCCTTGTCAGAGAAAGATTCTCTCCTTTTATTTCATACAAAGAAGATGAAAACTTCTGTACTTGGTACATTATTGGCCTGCACAACCATATATATCATGGAGTGCATGTAAAACTCTGACACAGTAGTTTTCTACTGTGGCAGCAGCTATAATTACATTAACATAAATGGAGCTGGCTTGGTATAAAAATGGGACTGTGATGTAGAGAATAAGGCTGTCTCACCTAGGTTGCTATTTTGCATCTAGATTGCGCTGCAGTGAAAAATTACTCAAACTGGAGAGTCCTAACAAATCAGGTTCCTGTTGTTTTTGAAGGCAAGGCATGTTTTGGGATGTTGTTCATTACTGGGCAAGAAAAACAAAGTTTAAGACTAAGATGAATGGTATCAGTGGATCATCGTCTAAAGATTAATCTTTTTAAAATGATAAGAGAAGGATAGACACAGTGAGCCTCTAGCTGCCTACAGCTACAAAGAGTAATAATAAACATCACTATGGCAGGGCTGGCTCTGGAATACTAACAAAAGCATATCTACTTATCATCAATAAATACTAATGGTGGTTGTGTGTTGTTTTTTGGCTACTGATGATTATTGAAAATGGTGTGGCTTTTATCCCCGCTTCCTAAAGCAACAACCTGTGATTTCTTTTGATGTCTATTTCATATTCATTTGTTTGGGATCAATTTTTTCTTTCATGGTATTGCCACTGTACTACTTTCTTACAAAAACTTCTACATTATTGCCTTGAGTGTAAGACTATCAGGGATTAAAAAAAGAGGTTCATTATAGAAATTACATTTGCTCACTAAACCCAGGAGGCACTGTTTTTCTTTTAGTTCCTCTATAACAAAACCTTGGTGCCTGTTTATTTTTGTGTGTGTGTGCTGATTTTATGTTTAGCAGAATATGTATTTATACTGTACTGGAGGTCCATATAGCAATTCCATAAATCTGTTTATTTTTCAAATGTTATATGTCAGCAACTGATGGTATAGGAATGGTATGTATAAGTTAAAACACACAAATATTCTTTCTTTTTAATCTCAGCATTATTTATGCAACTCTTGTCACTATTACAAACTTTGTGGCTTGAGAAGAAATTCAGGAATTTGTGTTCAGAATTACTGCATCTGGAAAGCGTGAAAATTTTGAAATTAAATTATGCTGAATGGTCCTTATTTCTCATAAGCTTAAAAAGGCAACCATGACAGAAGCAGTCCACTTTCATATCTGACAACAGCAATGTCAGTGATGACCCGAATGTCAGCAAGGATCAGATTCTGGCAGTCTCACTCAGGCTGAGCAACTCCACTAACTTCAGTCAAGCTCCTGGGGTAGTGCAATGTTAGTGTGATTTAATAGTTGTTCAGTGGTTGCCTGTATAATACTATGACGATACAAAGCATAGAAATTATTAATTTGCTTTCATGGAAGCAGGCTTCTGTTCTTGCATTAAGACACCATTTTTAGTCAAGTTTAAAATCTTTCTCTTGTGGCTATAATTTGATTCAGCATTTCTTTGTGGGTATATGTGATGGGGAATTGCTTCAGTGAAGAGTGATAAAATTGACTTGGGAGTCTTGCCTGGCATTGTAGAAGGTAGTCTTATAACTGAAATTCATGTTCTATTTGGTTGTCATTGATGTAGAGTTAGGTGAATTAGGTATGTGGCTCATGTCCTGCAAAGGACTAGATGGTGTTTTAAAACACCATCAGGATGGAAATACTAGCTGGAATAATGGTGACATTGGGAAGGTATGTCCAGATCATTCCAAAGTTAATGTAGTTGTCCCTTTGATTAGTAGGTCTTTAAAAATTCACACCTAGTTCTTTCAATGATTTCAGTAAAGTTGCATGGTATAAAATATTGAATTATGCAGTCCTTGGGCAGGTCTTTAATTAGGAAACTTTTTCTAACTAGAAGAAAGAAAAGCAAAAAAAATTTACCAGAAACACACAAGAGTATAAAGATCTCATATCAGTTTTGCTTGTCTTCTGTTATTCTTGGTTTATAACCTTTGACTGTTACCCAGTTCAAATTCATACAGTCTGCTACAGCTCAGTACAGAGCTCTATGAAAATATATTTTTGGCTTCGTGGCAACAGTGCTATGTTCCCTTAATTTTTATCGTGTGCTGAGAATGGACAGATTGGGTTGGACAAGCTTAAATTGTCCAACAACTTCCTTGTGGTAAAACCTTGTCAAAATTTGGGATTAGGAGTTTACTCATTGGATTAGAAATTCTTTGGATGATCCTACTATTGACTGTGAAAGCAACTTCAGCATATAAATGTTGATTGCTTGACACATTGTGTATCACTTAAAAAATACTGAGCATTTGTATTTGGAAAATATCTCCCTAATTGTATATATTCTGGGTCATCATTTTCTCATTGTTTAAATTACAGATCATTTATTTAAAAGAATATTTGTCAAAGGAAAGCTTTAAGTACTGATTTAAGAAAGCAGTGTTAAATAATTGAAATGACTGTGATAAAATTGCCTTAGTTTAAACAGACCAGTTTTATCAGTCTGTTTAATGAATTGTGCTTTTATAGGTTGAGATAAATCTAATGTGAATTCAAGTGGTTGCACTAGAAATACAGCTCTAGGTGGGATCTCTTGGTGGATTTAGCTAGCAGAATTAACAAAAAAAAGGCACTTGTTCTCCTACATTTCCAAACTTCCCAAGTACAACTAAGAATGATATCTTAAAGTGTTGTGATACCTATGTATTTGTAATGTCTGGGTATTTATGTAGGAATTGCACAAAGAATCTTGGTCATTATTTGGAAAATATTTATGCCTCTGGATCTAGAAATCAACATGCATGTAGTCCTGGATTTGTTAATTTTCATGCATTAGAATAGTGACACAATCAATTTCTTTGTAAGCTGAGGACACTTGGCATGTTGGCCTTTTGACTTACTGATAATTTAGAAGGACTTTTCTCTTTTTACAAGATAACCAATGTATCTGCTTTGGAGCCAGAGTGGAGATGATCACTTGGTCAGCAGCTGAGATAAGAAAATCCTAGGGTATTTTGGATTCTATTGTTTAAACTTCTGTGTCTTAGAACACAGCTTACATGCAAGAAGAGAAGTGGCATTAAAAATATGTAATTAATCTGTTGTAAGTAGAATGAGGTGACATAGTGCATCAGCTCTTCTCTTGGCTAATGCACTGAACCTAAGTAACAGAATTTGTACCTAATTTGGCAAAATAAATAAGGGTTTCCCATGGGACCAAGTCCCATAGCTTTTTAAGGGAAGGCCTTGTATGCCTATTCATATTATCTAGCATGCATGCTGTCATGAATTTCAGTGGAAGTTCTGGAACAGTAAGATTCAATATGTGAGACAATTACACATTCTGGTCACAAATTGATAGTTAAATTCTTGCTGTCTAATAAGTGAAAGAATATGTACTCTGTGTTGTATAACTCTAAGGAGATCACTGAACCAGTAACTAGACTTTTTTTATAGCAGGACATACCCATATTCAGCATTTCTTAAATGCTGTGAAATTGATTTTGGGAGCAGTTTACCTCATCAGCAATCGTTGTGCATATAAGTGGTGTCTCAGGATACAGGGTGATGCTCTGAGTGTGGAATATATACATGGCCCTTCAACAACTTTCACTGCTTTAGAGTCAGTTTAAGCAAAGAAAGTTTTTTTCCAGCTGCAGCTTTTGGGAACAAGAATCCATACAAATATTTTTTTTTGTTGTTCTCAACATAGCCTTCACCACTAGGCTTCTGTAATCAGCCTTTACTTTCAACTCCGCTTGCAGCACTGGAAATTATAGTGATTACTTTTTAAAAAAAAGTTGAACTGGTGTTTGAATTATACAAAACATTTCCTATGGGACAGGAGTATCACAAGACACTTGTGTATGATGTCACTTTGGTGTAATCAAACAGGGATGTAGATTGGGAAAAATTGTGCTTATCTTCATATCTTATATTTTTAGTTCATTATCCTTAGGTTAGACATTCCTACTCAGCTTTTCTGTAGCATGGTGTCCACTCTGTGGTAGCAGTGTGTTGGCAAAAGCCCCAGTGCACCTGAAAGAAGTTTATTGAGATTTCAGTTGTTTTGTTG
>NW_009953786.1:7359480-7397928 GCF_000747805.2 Chaetura pelagica
AACAGGGTATTTAACAGTTTAAGCTGGCTATTGCTTCTCCTTTTCTTCCTCCCCAAAAGAGTCTGTCTCCAAGATCTGTGCTTTCCTGTTCTGTGTCCACTACTGGCTGAAACTGATCTTGCAGTTTTTACTGCAGACTATCACCTTGTCCAGCTGTAGTAAAATTGACAAGATTCTTTTTTCACTAAGCAGGTGTCTAGGGAAGTAAACTTAAGTTTTAAGTTTGTTGAAATTGAGCAGCTTTGAAGAAAAAATTGATTGTGATGGATTCGAATAAGGGAAAAAATCAGGTTTACATAGCTGTCTTTCCTAGTGGTCTTATTATATGAGAGTGAATCAGAAAACAAAACAAAGTGACACTGAAAAATGAGGGAGGCGTTTGAGGTAGAAGAGATTAGCATTTTTACTGTTCAGAAAATACTTACATTTTTATTAGACAATAGACTATTCTGTCTTTGTTTTCTAGCCATTTCATCTTTCTACAACAAACTTTTAAATAGTGGAAGGATATATTAAATACCAAGGAAAATTATTTTTAAAAGCAATTAAAAAAATTAATTTAAATGTAGACAGCCATAGTATTATGGCATTAAAACACCCCAGGGTCTTTTTTATTGGTCCATTAATACTTGCCTCCAGTGGTAGAACACACCTGAGGCAAGATTTAATGAACCAATAAAACATGCCCCAGAGTGCCCTAATGCTATATTGCTAACCATTCCTATTACATAAATGCACTGTTTGCATACTTTCCTCTTACATCTCAGAAAAATCTTCAATTAAGTGAAGACCATATGACAATTCTTATCCAGAGTTTCTGTCAGCGTATTTTGGAGTAATTACATTGATTATACAAGATATTCTCAATCAACCAATAAAATATGGTGTGCCTAGAATTTTATGGACTGTCCAGAAGGTGAATCCTTTAGGTCTGCTTATGTGTTAAGTCACTGTGTTTCCTCTTACTAAGAATTTTTGAAATTCTTCCAAAATAATAGGAATGTAATGCTTTTCTTTTTCTGTTCTTCTCTTGAAACTACCCCACTTGATGGTTTCCTAGAATCCACCCTGAAGCAGAAATCTGGCAGAGGAACTATTTGTAACTTCAGTCCCATTAAAATGCTCAAGGATGTTGTTAACGTAATATTGTGCAAAATCTTTGACATGATTTAGTCAAATAATTATTTTAGTCCTTTTGAAGGGGGTGAATTTTTAGAGGTGTAAAACAACTCTAATGGAGCTAGGCTAATTTACATCAACTGATAATCCAGCTTTTTTTTTTCCAGCACATTCAACAGGATCAGAAATGTCATACTCATATTAAATCAGACAGCTGAGATGGAAGAAAGTATGAATGATGCTTATTGTATTTTACAATTGTTAATTTAAAGCCTTTGACTGGAGTTAGCTTTTGGACTAATGAGTTAGAATGTTCATAACCATGAGCAAAAATTAATAAACTTACCTAGGCTGATCTGTACTTAGTAACAGGAAAAAGAAGCAGAAGATAGGTTTTGAATGTCATGGCATGCAAAATAATAACTATCATCAGAGAACAAGAGTGAGCTTTGTACATTATTAGTTTTGCTTTCCAGCATTGTTTTGAGGCAGGATGATATTCTCTTAAAGAATAAAAAGATTGGTAGTGTAAACTGTAAAAATTACTTCTCTTATGTATTTGTGAATCTTACGTAAAATAATTTTTGCTTCAATGTGACTTCATGGTAGAGCCAAATTCAATATGACTTAAGAGTATGAATTTGGCAGAATCATAACTTGACAGCATAGGAGAGCAGAAAGAGACTCCTATGTTCTTACACTGATGCATAAGAATGGAAGAAATTAGCACTTGGGGTTTTTGGAGGAGGAAGGCTTGTAGGCCAGGCTTGATCTTTGCAAGAATATTTGATAAGCTGAACATATATGAGGATATGAGCCACATGTACTTGTTTGGGCAAAAGTAACTTTACTTACTTGTAAGTCTAGATCCTCATCTATCATGAGTTGGCACAGTTCCATAGAAGCCAATGAAACTATACCATCTTATAACAGAGAATCTGGCCCCTAATCTTTCAAGTAAAACGCTCATTAAATGCTTAGGGCCAAATTCTTTCCTGGCATGACTCCACTGAACTTAATGGAACTAAGCCAGCAAGAGCATTTGGCCATTATTTAATACAGATAAAATCTAAGGGGAACCAGGTTTCCGTATTTGTTTTTCTTTTGATATGTAGCATTAGCAAACCATATGTGATTTTTGTAAGATATAATATATGAAGTACTGGCTAAAAGAGTCTGCAGAGATATCTCACAGGTAGATTACAGACCTTCTTGGTGTGCTACCTTATTTGGAACAAGCAAAACTGACTTGGTCACCAGTTTAAACTTTTTACTGTCTTCTGGAAAGGTACTTTCCAAACTGTCATCTCCTTTCTCCATTTCTTATTTTCTCATAATTTTGCAGTACAGTCCTATCAGAAATTTAAGTGGGGTTAAGCTTCTTGTTGAAGTTAAGACTATCTGAAAAATGATGCTCTGTTCATCCTATGACCACATAGCTGATGTAAGCTTTCCAAAGTCATTACTGGCATAACTTTTTGCTTTCAAAGTGTGGTGGGCACACTCTATTTAAAAATTTGCACTGCATCATCTAGGAGCTAAAAGGCTCAAAAGACTAAGTATAGTATTGCAATTATCGGAAATTGCTTTGTGGAGCCATTTTTATTTTTAAAAAGCTCAAGGGTTTTTTTCTAAGTTTTTCCTTAATTTCATTTCTGCAGCTGTGATGTTAACTGGGCCTTATTCTTTTGGCTTATTGTGTGCATGACTTACCTAAGCTTGTTAATGCCTGACATGAAATGTGGATGACTCTCTTTACCTGCTTTATTACTGCAATGTATTTTTTCTGTGTTGCTTTGAGATGTTAGGTACTGCTCTCAGCAGCTGTTAGGTCTAGATTTTTGGAGGAAAAAAACTTTTTGCTGTATTTTTTGGAGCACAAGTATGGAAAGCTGAAGGCATGTGGCTGCACACCCTATCGCATAATTGATATTTACTACTGAAAAAAACGCCAGCTTTTTTGAAACAAATACTATTGAAGGGCTTGAGGCTTTCTTAAGGTGCTTTGCAGCTGAGTTCAGGCATAGCAGAAACCATGCCTCAGTGAAGATGAACTTCTTATATAAGGGTTGTAACTCTAGTTCAGTGGTCATTTTCTGACCTGTATACAGTTTATAGAATCATGGGTAACCCAAACACTAAAATCTGAAACAGAATCACCAGCCCTTTCTACAGTATTCTTATTTAAGTTGGGCCAAGAGAGATCACTGCAAACTATTTGCAGTTCTGGATGATGTAACACAGCTCAAGGGTATTTGGTACCTGGCAAGCTGAACTGTCTTTGAATGGACTTAGATGAAGGACCACCAAGAAAACAGAATGAAAAGCAGTGGAGGGGAAATTCATTGCCAATTAGTACCCAAAACATTCAGATGAACAAGAAGAGCTCCTTAAGCAGATGAAGAGGAGGCTGAAGAGTCTGGAAACCAGGTGGTAGAATGAAATGACTCATTTGAAGTTACTTATGAAAACATAGTCAAATGACAAGGAGTCAGTAGAACTTATGGTTTGCATAAGCAGGGTTGATGTTTCTTTCATGTTTTGGATTTGACCTAGGGCGTGTAAAAGAAGCAAGTATCTTTCCATGTAAAAGGAAAGACACTATTGCTGTTCCAAGTAATACCTTAACAGTCTTGTTTATTGTCTTGTTTATTGGAACTCCCTGCCTTCTCTCTCTCTCCTCCCCTGTCCCAGTTTGGAATTGCCTAAATTAAAATTTAGCTGAATTATTAATCTTAAGTAAATGTGATTGAAGGAGATGAAGCTGTATGACTGTTTTGATAACACCAGCCTGCAGAGTTGTTTGAGTGTAGAAATGAAAAGTTCCCCACATTTCCAATGAAGTGATACAGTGGAAGTTGCAGAGCATAATAGCACCAGGAGTTCTTGTTGGGGCTGGTGAGTGGCTTAATGGCACAGTCTGAACCTGTTTTTTTTATTTTTTTAATTTTTTTTTCCAATACTGCATCTACATGTGAGCATGTTTTCAGTTGTATTGAGCAGATGAGTCGCGATCTTGAAATAACTGTCTGTGCATGTGCAGGGATTTGTGTTTACAATGAATTTCTCTTTTTTCTCTGAAAAGAGCAAGTGTAGATTTGTGTATCAAGTTTAAATTAATGGCTGTGTTTTAACACTGATGGTTTTTTTTTCTCTCCATGTGTGAGTTGATGGTTATTCTTTCTATGCCTAAGCATAACTTAAAGGAAAAATATTTGTGTGAGGTTGCCCAAGTAATTAGCCAGTTTACTCATGCAAATAAATATTATTTTATTCAACTTGGAACATCTTTTTGGCAATGTTGCCTTTAATTACAGACACGTTTAACAGAAGACAAGGACATAGTGCATACTAAAAATGTTCTGTGCAAATAGTGAGAGGATTTAGGTGAGCAGCAGCCCTGTAATTACCTTGCAGTTAGAAAGACCCTCATATTGTTGAAGGCTGTTAAAAATAAGGAAAGAAATAATTTTCTTCTCATGGGAAAGGAATTAATTAGCAGTGTGCTCAGAGCCTTGGGATTGGTTCTCATCCAAAGTAGATAAATAAACCAAACATTTCTTCAGACTGCTCAGCATGAACAAAAGATATGCTGGAAGAGCTGATTTGTAGGGCTGAACAGCCAATTTGGCCCATGGGGAGGAGGGTTAAGAGAATTTTAAAACACTTCTGCCCATGCCCAGTGTGTCTTATTCCAGAGGTTGCTGAGGCTTGTTCCCAAATAGAGGCAGCCCTGGAAGTCTGTCGCAGTAACTCCGGTCCCTTGACTGACGTGTGAACTGCCTAAGGTTGGCAAGGTTTGCAGAGCTGCAGCTCCAGTGCTGCATGGGTTGTTTTTTATCTGTGTTCTGTCAGCTGGTCTTGCACTCAGGTCTGCAGGAGGGAGCTTAGAAAAGCAAGTTTGTGAGACATCTGCACTGAAGAAGGCTGTCCTTAGCTACATCGTTAGATATAGAATTTGATTATGTTCCGGTGTTTTCAGCTGGCTTCAGAGGTCTAGATCCTAGTATTATAGAGCAACCCCTAGATACTAGCATAAGTACTTATCTTTGTAAATTATCTGAGATTTACTTACAGAAGAAAAAGCAAAACCTTTGCCTGCTATAGCTTAGTATGGTTTCAAAAGGAAATAAAACCTATTGCTTTTTGCTTTTCTTGCAAATGTCTGTTCTCCAGCATTAACTTTTTTTCCTGTTTGCCTATTTTCAGCTGTATTGTTTGACAAGAAAGCTAGAGGCATCAAAGATAATTTTTTTCACATTTCTACCCAGGAATCTGGATAGAGGGAAAAAAATATATTAGTGTCCTTGCTGAATGGAGTACATGATGCGAGCATGTTTATTATGGAAACTGAGAATCTGTGCAGAAAGGAGACATTACAAAGGCTGTAACTATTAGAAAAACTTCAGTTGGAAGTCACAGCTTGTTAGGCACTAGAAAATCTCAGTCATAAAACACAAATTCATGTGAGACTAGACTGTCCTGGTTCCTCTGCTCACAGAACTTTGATTTTATTTTTAAAATATTGTATGTTTTTTTCTTCTGTATATACTGAAGCCCTACCTGTAGGCCTGCATGTCTCTGGTAAGGTGAAGAAAATCCATCAGTGTCTTTTATGATTTTTCTAGCAAGTTATTTTATCTTGTGTTGGAGTTCTCAGGGGACCAGACCATTGCTAAGATTTCATATGTAAGCAATGACAGGTGTCTTCCTGAAATTTACAGTATTTTGCCTTTCTTATAAATCACTGCTATTTGATTCTTGTACTGTAGTAGATGCTAATAGAAGAAATTATAGTGCCATTAGGTTAGATTCTGTGAAAACACAACAGTGTCAGACATTGTCTGTAAGCCTGCAACTGATCTCACATTTTTATTTTTTGGGAAGTAACTTCTGTATTATAATTTACTAACAAGCCTCCAACGGTCTCTTTTAGCATTAAGATTACTAAGGCAGGCATTCAAATAAGCCTCATTCTTATCATAGGTATTGTAGCAAGCAAGCTAGAGGTCTGAAAATTTCTCATTTCTGAACAAGGGAAAGTTGGTGACAAGATTTAAGATTTATGACTTCCAAAAGAGTTAAAAACTATTAGTTTTAAAGGAAGAACCAGATTTACACACCTCTTTTTGATTATTTTCTTTTGTCTTCAGTAGTGATTGTATTTTTAGAAAATTTTATGTAGATCTTTGCTATTTTCATTGCTGCCTAATTTGTGTAAATTTGGTTCACTTTGTATTTTGTTTAATGCAAAAGAAACATCCTGTATGTATAACATAAAACAGGAACCAATGGTTTCCAATGTCAGTTCATAGAAGAGGAATGTCTGGAATTCTTATAAAGTCTAAGTACTGCAAGCTTACATGAAATACTGGTGCTGAGGTGCTAAACTACTAATACTATGGTCGTTGTCAATATTGAGTCTCTGTAATGTGCATTTCTTGAAGATTATTACTAATAGAAATGTTTGCAGAAAGAAGAGTTATAAATGCATTATGGTGGAGTTATGCATAAATGCATTATGATGGATTTTAGATTTCTCAACCACTAGGGCAATTTAGGTTTGGAGCAGTAGGAACAAGAAGCTTACTTCATTTTTTGAATTTTACAAAGAAATACAGTAGCGAGTTATTTAATCCAGCAGGGCTTCATTTTGCTGATAGAAGAGACTCCTGTTATTCACTTATTCCTAATAAATATTGTGAAATTAACAGTGTTTCCAACAGTGTTTTGGTCAAAATAGGTGAATGCAAATACTTGTCCACTGATTTATTATTTTTTTTACTAGATTTACTCCTGTTGTAACAGATTTAAAGTACCCTAATTCCTGTTAAGATGCTTAGTATCTTAAGAGTTTAGTGTGGAATATACTAAAAATGTCCTAGTTATGTTGATGGAATGAGCTTATGTGGTCCATGTTTTTGCCTCTTAAAACAAAAAATATTTTAATTTTCTCACATGAGTATGAACACTTTCCCATCTGACCTGATAAAAAGCCTTCTGTTGTCAGGACTTCTAGTTAATTTTTTAACTGAGTCAAACAAAAGAAACAATTTTTTTGGCCATTTTTGGATTTGAAGGATTAAATTAAAAGAACCATGTCTCTTGCATAATCTTGTACCACAATGTTCTTCTGTTTGTTCATGTATACTCCTGCTATTATAAACAAAATGCTTGTTTGAAACAAAAATTCAACCCCCATCCAACTAACTTGCATAATTTATTGTACCTTCAGGCTGTAAGTCGTGTGTACACTAGAACTTGATCAGAACTGTGAATCCAGAAGAATCTATCACAGTAATATAATTTTGGATGCATCTCTGTACAGATTTTTTTTGTATACATTTTCAGACTTCAACTTACTGGATGAAGCTGCAATACATGAAAATAGAAGATATTTGCTGTATGAGTGTACATATGTAAATATTCACTTCTAGCTTCACTGAAGGCAAGGGTGTTTTACCACTGACTACAGTGGGACGAGTGCCTAAGTCATAGGCTTATATTGTGTGATAACAAAAAATACACTTAGATAATATTTTTAAATATATAAATATACAATGTCTTTCAGTTATCCATTATATTCACCATATTAAAGAACCATTGCAAATCCATATGCTCATGACTATATAGTTAATTATTTTCTATAAACACAGGTTTGTGGTATGCAGTATAATTGAGGTATTTGCAGTCTTCTTTTCTCTGCCTAAATGGAAAAGCGAGAACCTGTTAAATATTTTTAAATTGTTTGTCCAATTGGTGTTAGTGACATCTTGCATTTTTAAGGCTTTCCAGGACTTAAATTTTTAACACAATATTGCTCACAGCATATTCTTTGCTTTGGAGATGACATTAAAAAATGGGTTTCCTTTGTCTCTGATTTTGTAAGATGCACACAGTAACTAATTTCACTGGAAACTAATTTTTTAACCTTAAGATAAAAAGTGCTTGTGCACTGTCTGGGAGGCTTCCACAATAACATGGAATAATCCTTTTGCCACTGAGATTATTCCAGACTGAGGAATGTAGCATTTATTAGTAGCAGGGGTTGTGATGAGATTAGATGGACAAGGCAGGTTTGGGTAGCTTCTTGTGGAAGGTATTTCCACACCTTAAAAGGACCATGTTATGTACAACAGAGCTAAAGGCAGAATGCTCCCATGTTGACAAAAATGGAAAGGAACATTGATCCTCTGTATGTTAGAGATAGCTGAGCAGGAAGGATCTTTTTTTTGATATTTTGAATGAGATCTAGCCATAGATTTCCAATCTGCTGGCATGTTGCTCAGGGAGTATTTGCCCTCCTCTGTGCTTTTCACAGCACGTTCTTGCCAGTCTTGGTAATTGAAAGGGATGTATGCAGCTTCTGCAAGAGCAGTGAAAACAGTTTCAGAATTTATTCCAAGCCTTTTGGAGCCTCTTAATTCTCACACAGAGAAAAAGTACTCTCTTCTTGCTTCTTTGGTCAGGGCAGTTTTTAATGCTGATATTCTTAGTCTTTGAGATGTTCGCACACAAGGTTACTGAAAGTGAGTGGTCCCTGCTACTCAGAAGTCTGCACTGACAGTAGTAGTGAACTCAGGATCTAGAATCACAGATCTGCATTTGGGGTACTGGAATGCCAGTGGCAATAAACCAAATAAGATCTCCTGTTGTTTGGGAAGCAAAAGGAAGCTAAGAGTACAAGGATCCTTTAATGAATGTATTGGTTGAACTGGAAAATGAATATGGGATATTTGTGTATATTTAGGTATTTACATACATTTGTAATTCAGAGTCCTGACTCTCCCATAGGATATGGTTGCTAAATTACTGGGAATTTCACGTAGAAAAATCCAGTACTTAAAAACCACCTGGGATTTATCAATTTAGTTTTTCTTGTTTTTGCCAGTTAGACTCTTGCAGAGAACAGTCCCCAGATGTGGCTCTTAGTGTAATTCCAGTTCTCCTTCATTCTTTCTAGGGCTGAATTCCAGTTGGGAATTTATAAAATTGTGTTGTTTTTTTTGGAATCTCCTGTGACATCCTTTCAAATACAAAGTTCTTTTGAGCCCTTCAGGGTTTTGCCATCTTTTAATTCCATTTTTTTCGCTCTGATCTTTCTGGGTAGTCTTTTCCTTGGAGTTGGGGGAGGTGGGTGGCGGGGAGGATGATGGGCATCTTCCTCAAGCAGTGCAAGGTGTAGCCTTTCCCCAGGAGAGAGTTGTCTGATTCTTACTGCAGTTCTGGTTCTCTTCACCTCCTAGGGTAGGTGTCAGGCAGAGTCAGGGCAGGCTGCTCAGTGCTGTGGCTGAGCCAGGCGCTGAGGGTGATGGCAATGTAAGCACAGCAGTGCCCTCACTTTCCAGTGACACAGTCCCAAAGTTGTTGGGCAAGTAGCACAGAGGAGGACCACTGATGGTAACTGGGATCATCTAACAGTGACGTGATTGTCAGGCATGTCCTAGTGATGAGCTGGGAATGAGGCCAAACTGGGAAATGAAGTCAGCAAATACAAGGCTAATCACAGGAGTACCTGCCACATAGCTCAGGTGAGGACCAAGGGCAAAGCCCTGAGTTTGAATGCAACCCTCAAGACTCAGGGTGGAAAACCCCAACAAGGCTTCTCACAGATCTGACCCAAGGTTGCAAGGCTACAACATATCAGAGCAGGCCTTGAGCACAGACAGGAAAAGCCCTTGGTTGAGGGCTGTCAGTGCTGTCCAGATCCTGACAGGTAGGGGTCTGAATGGGATTTGTTTTTTAGTGCCCTGCTTTGCTTCAAGGATACCATTCAGCCCCTTGTTAAGATCAGCTCTGCTGATGTGTTTGGTCTGCTAATTTGCAGCCAACGCTCAGCTTTACATATATTCAATGTGAGGCTTAATTCTAAAATTAACTTGACATGTAAATGATTTGCTGTTTTTGCTTTGTTGCTAAGTTTGCAGTACCCAAACCTCAGTTTGTGACATGGTTTTCTTTGAAAGGCCACCCAAATGAGATTCAGTGAAAGTTAAGTTTTGTAACAAATCATCAGAAAGTCTTGCCAGAGCTTTAGGAGTGAGTGCTGTGCCATTTGCTTGTCTCTGTCACAGTTCTGGAGAGCTAAGATATTTGTATATACCCGAATAGATTGCCAAAATCAATCCACTTTCCAGAGATGAACGTGGACGTGTCCTTTTTCTCCACTGTAATGTGAATACTCAAATCTTTCCACATAAGAAACTCATATATTTGAGTTTCACAGCACTCCCTAATAAGGTTTTATAGCCATTAGTGTCAGTGCCGTATATCACTGAGGCATTGAAAAAGTGGAGTTTCTTTCCCAAACCACCTTTCTAAGCATCCAAGATGAAGTGATTTTATAGCTTACACTTCCACAGATCTTTCAAATCCCACAGCATAACTTGTTTCACCTGAGCCTCAAAGATTTTTGTAAATTATTTTCCAGAAGCTCTTGAGGGGCTCTTTTTCTCTTTCTTTATTTAAATTTGAGCTTAAATACGATTAGATTCTGTTCAACACAAAATTGTTCTAGAATACATTTCAAGCAATGTGTGTACAAATGGTAATCTACACTCTCTAATAAATAAAATCATGTAACAGTTTGAAATTTAAAATGTGACCATTTGCTTTAATATTGTGAAATGTTTGTTAAACCTTTAAGCTTGTGATATTTTTCCACACTGACAGCTAAATAATGAATTAATGGCTTTAACATTCATGGCAGCCTGAGGGTTTCAAATGCATGTTTAGTCAAAATAATTGGTGCTTTAATCATTCTTTATGAACCAAAATTGTTCCTTAGTTATACAGAAATGGTGCTAAAGCAAATATCTCTGCTGCAAATGTTCTTTTGTATTTCTAAAACTATTTGGAAAATTGTCTATGAATGCATTTTTGTCTTTACAGTTGAAGAGTTTGTTTTGCTTTCATAATGACCATCTACATGGCTACTGACTGTGTTGTCCCTTCAGTAGAGAGTGAGCAGCTTATTGTGGTTCTAGTACATGTGTACATAGAGGCTGACCACCAAGTTTTGAGAGCAGTTTGGACGGAGGGAACTTCAGACCCTGCATGGTCAGATACAGTGTGTAGGAACCATTCATAACTAATTAGGGAGCCTGTTCACAGCAAAGCTGTCTCTCAACCAAACTATGACACAGTTAAAAGCTGAATCCGTAACATCTCCTATTAAAAGTTGGGAGTAGAAATCTTAGCTTAAACAAAGGAGAAAACTGTGGGGCTAATTTTGTGGTTGGTGTCCTGTAAGTAGACTTCTGTGCCTTCACAATATTCCACTAAAGTGCTTGTATTGACCTCAGCAATGCATCTATGCCACATGAGCAGGAGATGCTAACCCAGCTAAGACCTATCAGAGCTCCCTATAGGCTCTCAGAGCACAGCTCTTCTCCCCTAAGTGCTTCTCTGCTCAGGTGTTATGTTTAGTCTTTCATATGTTAATCGCTGAGGTGCCTCAGATGGCTCTCTTTGGCTGGGTTTTGGAGCAGGGCGAGCAGAGCCACCGCTGGGGCCGTTCCCCTGCTACTGAAAAACCAACCAAACCAGAACAGTATGGTTCTTTAGACAAGATAATGTCTTCTAGTAACAGGTTTCTGAGTATCACAGAAGGTACTTCTGGCAGCAGTTATTAATCTTTATTCTGCAACCACTGAATCCCCACGTCTTTTCTTCTATTGCTACAACTCTACATGAGTTTGAAATAAACTTTCTCCAAGAGCTATGTTGGGCTTTCTCTCTTAACTTCCCGGACTTTTTTGTACCGGCCTAAGCACAAAACAGTTTGATACAGGAATGAGGGGCTGTCCAATTCTGTTTCCCTTTGTATATACCCGAATAGATTGCCAAAATCAATCCACTTTCCAGAGATGAACGTGGACGTGTCCTTTTTCTCCACTGTAATGTGAATACTCAAATCTTTCCACATAAGAAACTCATATATTTGAGTTTCACAGCACTCCCTAATAAGGTTTTATAGCCATTAGTGTCAGTGCCGTATATCACTGAGGCATTGAAAAAGTGGAGTTTCTTTCCCAAACCACCTTTCTAAGCATCCAAGATGAAGTGATTTTATAGCTTACACTTCCACAGATCTTTCAAATCCCACAGCATAACTTGTTTCACCTGAGCCTCAAAGATTTTTGTAAATTATTTTCCAGAAGCTCTTGAGGGGCTCTTTTTCTCTTTCTTTATTTAAATTTGAGCTTAAATACGATTAGATTCTGTTCAACACAAAATTGTTCTAGAATACATTTCAAGCAATGTGTGTACAAAAGGTAATCTACACTCTCTAATAAATAAAATCATGTAACAGTTTGAAATTTAAAATGTGACCATTTGCTTTAATATTGTGAAATGTTTGTTAAACCTTTAAGCTTGTGATATTTTTCCACACTGACAGCTAAATAATGAATTAATGGCTTTAACATTCATGGCAGCCTGAGGGTTTCAAATGCATGTTTAGTCAAAATAATTGGTGCTTTAATCATTCTTTATGAACCAAAATTGTTCCTTAGTTATACAGAAATGGTGCTAAAGCAAATATCTCTGCTGCAAATGTTCTTTTGTATTTCTAAAACTATTTGGAAAATTGTCTATGAATGCATTTTTGTCTTTACAGTTGAAGAGTTTGTTTTGCTTTCATAATGACCATCTACATGGCTACTGACTGTGTTGTCCCTTCAGTAGAGAGTGAGCAGCTTATTGTGGTTCTAGTACATGTGTACATAGAGGCTGACCACCAAGTTTTGAGAGCAGTTTGGACGGAGGGAACTTCAGACCCTGCATGGTCAGATACAGTGTGTAGGAACCATTCATAACTAATTAGGGAGCCTGTTCACAGCAAAGCTGTCTCTCAACCAAACTATGACACAGTTAAAAGCTGAATCCGTAACATCTCCTATTAAAAGTTGGGAGTAGAAATCTTAGCTTAAACAAAGGAGAAAACTGTGGGGCTAATTTTGTGGTTGGTGTCCTGTAAGTAGACTTCTGTGCCTTCACAATATTCCACTAAAGTGCTTGTATTGACCTCAGCAATGCATCTATGCCACATGAGCAGGAGATGCTAACCCAGCTAAGACCTATCAGAGCTCCCTATAGGCTCTCAGAGCACAGCTCTTCTCCCCTAAGTGCTTCTCTGCTCAGGTGTTATGTTGAGTCTTTCATATGTTAATCGCTGAGGTGCCTCGGATGGCTCTCTTTGGCTGGGTTTTGGAGCAGGGCGAGCGGAGCCACCGCTGGGGCCGTTCCCCTGCTACTGAAAAACCAACCAAACCAGAACAGTATGGTTCTTTAGACAAGATAATGTCTTCTAGTAACAGGTTTCTGAGTATCACAGAAGGTACTTCTGGCAGCAGTTATTAATCTTTATTCTGCAACCACTGAATCCCCACGTCTTTTCTTCTATTGCTACAACTCTACATGAGTTTGAAATAAACTTTCTCCAAGAGCTATGTTGGGCTTTCTCTCTTAACTTCCCGGACTTTTTTGTACCGGCCTAAGCACAAAACAGTTTGATACAGGAATGAGGGGCTGTCCAATTCTGTTTCCCTCCAGTGCTTATTAGGACTGACTTGATATGCTGTGGTGGTAGTGTAATTTTTTAAGGCAGATCTCCAAGCTGGAAAAAAAAACAGAAGTAATAGTGTGGATGATTGCGAAATGTAGTTATTTTTCTCTGACTAGTAATGCAGGAGGAAAATGGCTAACCTGTTGCAAATTTCTTCCTGTTTGGATAGTGTGACTGTATCCAATTAAAATGGAACATTCAGTGGAAGTTTTACTTCCTGACTTCCAGCTCAGGATATGTGTGTGCTAGTACATCAGGTTCTTTCCTTTCTGCATGTACAAGAGGAGGCGTGGCAATGATACTGGGGCTGAATCAGTCAGTGTGGGTTCTGAGGGGTAAAGTGTCTTGAAAGGGAAGAAAAATATCCTAAGAAGGTTCAGCTGACTTTTGTAAATGTTATATAGTTTTGGCTGATTGTCAAAATGTTTCTGCATTTCTTTAAAGCTTTTATGTAAATTAAGTGTGTGATAATTAAAGTGTAGAACTTCACATCTACTTAATTTTTGTCCTGATATATCCTTGCTTAGGCAAAACTTATATTCTTCCTTGTTTGATTTTCACCCTGTCCCTTTGTTCCCTTCCCCTAAGACAATTTTTATTATTTCTTTTTTTTTTTCAATTGGTTGGGTTTTGTTTGTTCTTTCCTTCCTTCTTCCCATTATGTGATAGACACATAAGATAGAAAACCATAAACATCTCCAAGAAACTACTTTTACTTTAGGATGTTAGGACAGATCATTACCAATTAATAAGTATCTCCCTGACTGATTTGGCTTTATGTTTTTTTGTTGTTTGGGGTTTTTTTTTGTTTTGGCTGCACAAGAGAGATTCACAATTCATTCTATTTAGAACTGGGAGTTAGAAGTAGAGTATGAGGCAATCCAGACCTTGTATCTTTGTTTGGGTTTGCTTGTGCTGATGCAACTGTTTTATCTAGAGAGGCATTATGTGAAGGGTGCTAGCCTCACTAGGGGTGTACTCAAAGCCCTTTGCACTATTATAACTGTGCCACACTAAGTGCTTGTCACAGCTTCAAAATTATTTGCTTAAATATATGTTGCATATTAGCATAAACAGCAAATTATATTGGTGTAATTAAAACAGTGAACAATTTTCTCTACTGTGGATGCAGCTATTTCAAAATCAGGGTGCTATTCTAGAGCACTTACACCAAAAAGATGACCAGCTACTTTGAATGTAGATACAGATCATCTATCTATAGCAATATTAAAAGGTTATTCTGTCTTAACTACAGCAGATAATGGTGGTGATGCTTCAGTCTTACCTTTCCTGCTCTTCTGGGCATATGGAAGTGGCTAGCTGGTAAAAAAATGAGTTTGGAATGCACAAAAGGCTATGATGTCTTTTTATGGACATGGTTTAAACTGCTACCATTAGACGTTGAAGGTAAGATTGTTCCAAGTATGCATTAGCTATATTTATGGAAAATTGGTCCATTGAAAGCTACAATCTGTGCTAGTCCATATGGGACCTTCTCTGTTAAAAGTCACCATGTATAACCTGTGTCTTTGACTCCTCTCATTAGTGTTTATTGTCAGAGACAATTAAAAAAGAAAAAGTACTATGCTATATAGGCTTTTTGTGTCACTTAGGAGGGCAGTTCCTGAAGTATTGCCTGTCCCTTACAGGAATAAGTTTAATTAGCATATCTGCTTCTATACATGAAACTGTGGTAGTAACAATTTTTTTAAAAAAACAAACAGGCATGATATAGTGAATAAGTTAGGTCATAATTTCTTACAAAGGCAATAAGTAAATGTACATATCGGGTGTCCAGATGAGTTCCCTAAATCCAGTGTATGGATTTATAGTTGGAGTTGAAGATAATTGCAAATAAAGAGAGTCCCAAAAGGTGGATATTGGTTCTTTGAAAAGCAGAAAAGTTACTTTGGGCAAGTGAAACAAGGAAAATTAAAAATGGTATTAGAGCATCCCTGCCAAAAGTAAGAAACATCCAGCACTGCCTTGTGCTGCTAGTCTTCATTATATTGTAATAATTTAAAATTAATTTTACTTTTTAAAAAATGAGTTTTTTGCTAGAGACCATTTAAACAGTTTCTTCCTCATTTAAAACATTATTCTTAAAGTATCTGGTAGTTGATAGGAGTGGGAGTTGCTGGACACCTCAAGAAAAGGTTGCTTGATTTGATATTTGGCTTATCAAAGGGGTATGTGGAGTTATAGGAGACATCTATCTATGAGGTGGGATTCAGACCTTAAGAAGAAACCTTACATTTGTCTGGCGAGTGCTATCTTTCAGGTGTAAAGGAGCTCTTAACACACAATTAGATGTTTTGATTTCTAGAGTAGTTAACAGTCTTTCAATATTTTAACTACTGAATGAGAACAATATTTTTAGTGAATTACTCAAGATTGAGATTTTGTCCCAATGCCATGATTCTTTTTTTCTTTGCTGCTTGGCTGTTAACTGTCTCTTCAGTAACTCAGTTTCCATTCCCAGTGCTGTGCAAAGTGATGAATTTGCGTGTTTTTAACTGTGTAAGTTTCATTACAAATCTATGAAAAATAGTATGAAATGGGTGAAGTTCTTCAGCTTACTATGAATTTTTTTAGTAACATCAAACACATGAATAGCAAAATAAGGATTCTTTGTCTGGCCTTGAAAGAATCATGTACGAAAGGCAGTCCTCATCCACTGAAAAGTGAGAGTAGAGGTTTCTCTCTCTCTGCAGCATGGGATTGTTAGAGTTTGGATTTGAGTCTCAGGCAGACCAGAAACAGCTTAATCCTTAAGTACTCATTTAGGCATAGTGTAACTTGTGATCTGAGATGCAGCTCTAGGAGCAGGAAGAGGCAAAAAAGAACATTTTGTTCGATTTACCTGTTGTGAGCCTTATGTGGGGAAGAAAAGAGCAGTTTCCTGCATCACCGTTCCTCAACCTATTCTGCTCTATGAGCTCAATATATACTTACAGGCAAAAATCTGTACTTTTCATGGAATTCATGGAATTGAGAGTTGAGTGTAAAATTTTAAGGAAATTTGGTTGCTAAGTCATAAACAACTGTGGATGAACTGAACCACAGAAGGTTTTGTACCCTGATTCAACAAAATGTGCTCTGGATCTTTTGTGTGTTTAAATATAACTAAATTTTATTACTGTTGCTTTACTGTTGTATCTGTTAATTTTTTTTCTGTTTTTTGTTTTGTTGGTTTTTTTTCTTTTAATGGATAATATAACCTTCCAGGCATATTTTGCACAATTTCCTCTTCAGAAATTATTTGTATATGTTTGGTTGTGTGTTTTGTTCTTTAATTGGAATCTGTTTCTAATGCAATCTATAGATTACAGCTGCTGAAACCCTAAAATATATTGTGTGCTGTAATATGTGAAACAAATTTAAGACTTGGCAAAACTAAGCCTTTAATTTTTTTGCTGGAAGTATGCTAAAGTTGGATTCCTCTTTGATAGCAGACATAAGAAATACATTAATAATACTTGTCATTGAATCTGCATGGAAATCATAAAAATGCTGTCTGTTTTAATTGTGTCTTTAGCTTCGATACTGGGAGTCTACTTGAACATAAAGCTAACAGTGGAACCTAACTGAAAAGGTGACATATGGATTGAAATGAGGGAAAATATTTGTGCTGAAATCTCTTAAGCTTCACTGCTGTGTTTTCCCTAACAAAAAAAATGTGTTGTACCTTTTGAGGACCTCACTGGGGATGTTCTAATAGAATCTGACTCCTTTGTCATAATCTCTTTGTCTAATAATTCCTGTGTAGCATTTTTCCCTCCTCTCATTCACTCTGTGTTAATTTATGTTTTGATTTCTGTGTCCTTGACCTAAAACTGTCAGGCCAGGATGATACTATTGTCTACAGCAGATTGTGAGCTATTAATTCTCTCCTCCTTTATGTACAGTAGTGTGCCATATGCAGATGGATCTCCTCCCTGGAAGCTTGTGCTTTCCAGTCTTTGAGGGTCCTTCAGTCTGTCACAGATGTTCTGTTCTGAAACAGGATCTCAGGTGAATGGAGGGCGTTTGTCTGCAGTGCAGTGTCAGTTCAGGAGCATAAGGTATTTCCATGCTGTATCTCACTGACTATATGTCTGGCCCAGTATCTCCTGTTCAGCAGTGACTCTTACCACACATTCCAGAGCAGAGTGCAAGAAACTTCAACTGGCTGTTTGGAGATTATCTTTCCGTGGAGGATTTTTCTTTTTATTCAAAGCAATTTGCCAGCCTTTTTATTTTCAGAATCTCACATCTTTTATAGGTGGCTTGGCATGTATTAATCTTTGTGACACATTTTGTATTATTCTGAGTGAGTTTTCTTCATCTGTCTGAAGCCTATACTTTTTTTTTTTTTTTTTTAAATCTTTCTAGTGATAGGTAAGCAGTTTTAATTAGAATTTCATTAAGGAATTTAGAATGTTAAGAGGAAAAGCAGGTTGCCTTAGAGGTGGTCTGTTGGTTTTTTTTGCACCTCAACATCAATGTACAGGTTTTCTCTTGAATAAATTTAGGAAATGGAATTAAGTAGAAGAGAAATTTTAAGATTACCTCAACTTTGAGCATATGTATGTTTGTGCAAATGTCTGGATATGTATGTAAGTGTTCATGTATATCTTTGTGCCTATGCCTACATGTATGTAGGAAGGAATTTACAGTCTAAAGGACTGAAACTCAAATATGTGGGTGGGGGAAAGGAAGGGGTTGAATTTGGAATTTCAGTGGCAAACAACTTCTGATTTATGTCTGCATGATTATGCAGGAATTCTTCCCTCTCCCTTAGCAATTAAAATGTTTCCAAAAGAGCATATTAAACCACAGTAACACTTAGCAGGAATTGACAATGATGTAAAAGAGCAGAGAGGCCAGAAAAATATCTTTGCACAAGGTCTATACTCACTCCTGGAGTTGTGTTTACTGTGGTATCTACCCACTCATGCAGTCAATGCTCCATCTCTTTCTGGTCATTATTGGAGAGGTCTGAAGGAAGAATCAAAGGTAGCATGTAGATACGACAAGGACATTAGTAGCTAGCTGTCTTTACCATCTACTGCTTTAACTAGTGTCACCCATGGGCCTATATTTGGTGGTGTTTTAATTCCTGTGAGGCTGCCTTAACTGAATTGCCAAGTCCCTCTCATGCTGGGAGCTGTTCTGGCCACACAGTTGCTTCATTGAGTAGCTCTTAGTAACGTGTACCACCTTACCTTTCAAAAACAGCTTCTTCAAATTTCACCTTGAGCAATGTTACCTATCATTTGGCAATGTAAAACCAGAGAATGCTATTGTGCAGCCCCATTGCTTGAAAACATTCATTATTAATAGCAAGTGCCAGATAGATTAACTGGTCATACTGTTATATGAGAACATAGGTCCTCCTTCTCCTTTTTTTCCAGTTAAAGGGTAGGATAATTAAGTGGACAGCAAGGATAACTTAAAGTATTTAGAATTAAAGAATGTTGCTGCATTTCAATTAGCCCCTTTTCTACTATTCTGCTAGAAGGGAAATTATCCACCTCAAAATTCAGTTGTGAGGATTCTGTTTCCTATGACATGGAAAAACACCCAAATTAACCCTCATTCTCAGGTAGCTGTTTTCTTTATCCTGATCTCAGCTATCTCATTGGTCAAATCATAAAATGAAATTGTTATGTTCACCTGTGTTTGTAACGGTGGTAGAGATCTCTCTGCGACACATGCTTCTAATTACTGATTGATGGCAGTGGGATCTGGTCTTGGAGTTCAACTTTGTAAGACGATTAAGAGACTGCATTTATTTTCAGCATCCATAACTTCATGTATTTCTGGAACTTTTTTTAATCTCCCTGATGAGGATCCTGAATAAAGAGGCAATAGTAACTGACCAGTTCTAGTTAACCTTTTTTTACGAAAGTATTTTTCTCATGGAACACATGAGTACTTAGTTTCCAACTAACTGGAAGTTTGTGTTTCCTATGACTATTCAGAGTGGCAAATGTTTTCACTGAGATTGCAGATAATGGATTTCCACTATGCTTCTAATATGGGGGCCCTGACAGAAATAACACAAGAGCATCAACAGCCTCTGAAAACAAAATTGACCCTATCTGTCATGAGACTGCAGCCTTCCTGCTGTTTGAGAAAATCACATTCCCCTTAACCCATCAGATATTCAGTGATATTGATGATCTCTTGAATAACAAAGCATAGTGAGTACAGGTTTTTTTTATAGCCATAGAAAATAAACCAAACTCTTTTTAAAATTTTATTTTTTTATTATAGTATATGTATTCTTTCCTGTTTATGTAAAAATAGAACCACTTTTGTTGATGATCAGTATAGCAAAGGAGGACCATATGTCCCATTAATTTATTGCAGGAAACCTACTCTTCTAGTAAAAGTAAAAAGAGCCACCAAACTTGATGCTAGCTTTTGCTGGCTACTGTAAAGTTTAAATATGTATGTAGAAGTAGTTTTGTACAAGGTTTGTGAAATCACTTATTTCTTACCTTTCATGCTTCAATGATAAAATTCAGTTTTACTAGGAGAAAGTCTTATAATAATTTTCACATTTGCTATGCATTACTCTCCTCTCCCCCTCTTTCCTTTTTTTAAATAAATAGTACTTTGCAACAAATTGATTTTGCTAGATAGTGCATTGATCATGCACCTTGCCTGGGGACAGAATATAGCTTCAAAAACAATAATAACTAAGACAATCATCTAATTTTACTGAAATAAAACTGAAAATGTACACCCAACAAAATAATCTCTGAGACTACTTTAGGTACATTTGTGCTTGTACTTTATCCTCAGTGACACAGTAATCTACTAAAGTTCTTCTCTCGATTTTTCTCTTCGCAATCTGGAAGAACAGATTCACCAGTGATTGTGCTCATTTATAAAAGCATCCAAACCAAAATTGAACCCCAAGGCTGATAAACTATAAAGATGCTGATCAGATCTGAGCAGAATGGACGGGATGCTTTGGGGCTTGCTCAGCCAAAGACGGCTCTACAAGACTGATGGCTTTATATACACAATTACAAACACCATAGCTTTGTCGAATGAATGGGAAATCATAAAATATGTCGCTTGCCCTTTATTAAGTAAAGGATGGTATTTTGTAAAATACTTGCAAAGATTTACTAAATTTCTGTAATTTAATTCCTGCCACAGTATTTTCTTTTCTTGGTAGAAAACTTAATCAAACAATCATTTGGAGAGAACAATTCAATAGAGTAAACCTTCAAGTCCTGAAGAGCAAGTGGCTAATTGATTTTGCTTATCAATATATATCAAGTGGGTGCACAGTGTCTGCTTCATAGAAAATTCATTCATTTATACTAGCTTTGTAATAATCAATAATGGTTTAAAAATTAATTCATTGTCTCTAAAATTCTTATCTAAAAGAGATACTGAATTTGAGTCCTCTACAAATATGCTACTTGTTGGAAATCATAAGAAGACAAATGCAACAGGACAAGGATTAAAACCCCCTGTTGTTCTTTTAAGTGATATTTCCTGATAGAAGCTTTGGCGTTGTGATGACGTGAAACACAGTTACTATGTACTGACTCATCTGGGCTCTGTGGTGACTTTTGAAGTAAAATAATGTAAGACAGAAAAACTTAAAACATTTAACAGTATTTTTTAAAGGTCATAGATTTGCTAAAGACTGTTCAGTTTTCTTCCATTTTGCAAGTGTACTAATCACTGGATGCCTGAGCCTCTTGAAAGTCACTAACATTTAGGGAAGAACCACATGCTACCATGAAGTTACACTGTTTTAATTTTGAAATATGCAATTGGGGTAGAGGGCAGGAAAAAAAAAAATGAAAAGAGAAAGAGAAGAGAAAGAGGCCATTAAAAGTTATCTATGTAGTTTTTAAAAGTAAGAGCAACTTTCTCGCTCGCTGGAAAGCCTAGCTGTAGTAAAGTGAGAAACATTTATTGATGCTGCTAGTGAAATTCAACAATAGATCTGTCAAGATAGTAATTTTTTTAATTACTTTTTTTTTTTTAGTGGAGAACTTTTGCCTGATAGGAAAAAAATTTAGACTATTTTCACTTAGACTTTGCATATTAAGTGTTCTTCCTTATATTTTCTTCCATGAAACACTACTTTAAATGCACTCTTAATGACTTCTTGTACAGTAAGAGACTGGAAAATTTTGAGGCATGATCTGAAAACATTAGCAATGTGCACTATGTACATGAGGAAAAATGGAATGGATAAACAGTTTTTTCAATGCCATAGTTCTATCCTTCAGATTGACTTACACCTTTCACAGACAATGACATCACACTGAGTAAAAAGAGTAACAGACTGAGTAACAGTTTACTTAATGTAATGAAGCAGGTTATTTGGCTCTGATTTTTTTCCCTGCTTTTCCAGCTCTGTGTTATCATGTATAAGGACAGTATACTTGCTTGCTGTGCAAAGCTAAATATCTCATTAAAGTAGACAGTGGTGGTTTGTTGTTTTTTTTAACTGTCTGCTATGACGTTCTCTTGAGTTACCAATATTTTAAAAACAGCTAGAAGAAGCAGCTGATTGTTAGTGATTTTGCTCCAATATTTTTTTTCTGAACTCAGTAGGAGCAATCTCTTCCCCTTTATGTTTTGTTTATTTATTTATTTAATTATATTTTTAAATATATTTTTTAAATGAACTGGCTTTAAATGGTAAGGGCTAAAGAATATCTTCATGATGTGTTTGTGATTTTTTTTTTTTTTTTTTTTACTGTTCTAGCTTTAATTCATAATTACAAACTTATTCCAATCTCTACATTATGGAACCACATTTTAGACCAACAGCTGTTATCTACTTTCACTTGTAGCCTTGGGGTATGCATATTTTAATATTCATTTACTATGTGCCGATAAACTAAATACTTCCTACTGGAAGTCTATGAAATTAATCACAGTATCTTAGTTGCTGTTCTGTCTTCCATGTAGCTCATATTTTTTGCACTTACTATGCTATGTAAATTTCTCTCCTCCTCCCCGAAAGAAAGGGGGAGAGGAAAGGTTATCACAAAATATACAAACAGAACAAGTTGATTAAATCTGTGATAATTAGAAAATAGAGAGGAATATAGAATAGTCATTGAAATGACACAACCCTCTCTCCCATTCCTGTATTTTGCATAAAATTAGTATAAACCTTGTAACATTGCCTCCAGCAATATTTTAATAGCTGGCTTTGTATTTGAAGGTTGTGGTTTTAACTGTTATTTAAATAGTATTAGGTCCTCATATGCATGTAATATAGCCTACAGGTAGATACTTTCTAATCTTCCACGCACAATCACAACTCCAAGCATCTTTGTGCTAAAAGTATAAAATGTGGCAACTTTGGAGATGAAATTTAGTGAATAAGGAGGAAAATAGAAGTAATGCAACCCATTAAAGTTTAAGGCTGCTTGTTGTGCAGCAATGGATAAAGGTTTGGAAAAAAGCTGTGGAAGCGCATGAAAATAGATTACTTCAAGGATGAGTTTGGTGGTAGAAAGCAATAATGTCAGGGCTGGAGATGTTTAGATAGATCTCTCATATGTTTATCATTCTGGAGTGATGTTCTCTTCCCACAAATTACAACTCAAGGGCACCACTTAGAGACAGTAATAGACAATAGGCACCTGCTTCTGCTCCCATTAGAAGCAATGGAAAATCTTTCTACAGAATTTGGTGGGAGCAGCCTTATCCAAAATCCCTATGAGACATAGCATCTGTATTGTGAATGATTGAGGTCTGAGATGGGCTGAATATTCCCTAGAAGTGAGTACAAGCACTCTTCAGGCTAGAATCTATGATTATTTTTAGGAATATGAATAAGACATAGCTATGTGAAATCACAAACTGTTCCAGAAAATCCATGTTCTGCTGTTGGTTAGGACTGCAGATGTCTAAACTCATAAGGTGTCTCCCTACAGTTGTTCCAGTGTCCCAAGTACACTACTAGTAGTCTTTTGTACTTGCTGAGAACTAGGAACATTTTTCTAAAGTCAGTGCATATCCCTATATCCATTTGGGATGCAGAAACTGTTTTTTTCTGCATGTAGGTCACTAGTAGAGAAATGGCATTAGGCATATGGCAGGCTGGATGCATTGGCTTTTTGCGTTAAACAGTACTTGAGAAGATACCAAGAATTCAGGTCCTCTCACCCTCATTTAGATGCTCTAGTCAGTTACTGTCTCTGAGCCAGTGTATCTGTTTTTCTACCAGTTCATTGTCATAGCCTCAAAAGGAAAGATGGAGAAAATTCCATATTCCAGAATTGGATGTATTTTGGTGTTGAGAGTGCTCTCTAGAGATGTGGGTTTGAACTCCCTCAAGCTGAGGAGAGTTCTTTTGAAAAAGGCTCTGCCATTTCCCAAGGGAGTCTGCTGATCACAAGATTGCTAATGAAAAGGTGAAGGCCAGCACTACTGCATTCCACTTGGTTCACTGAGGGAACAGTGGTAGGATCCTTTCTTCTGCTGGGTACCCATGCTGAGAGTGCCAGATGGACTGAGATGCCTGTGCTTTGAAAAGCAGTGGAAGAATAATTCAGATGCACCTTCATTCTTGGTATATCTTAAGTACTATCCAGTTCCTTACTGAGTGTGGAGGTTCTCTTCGGTTTCATCCTGTAGCACCTTTACATGAATTTATTGTTATTGTTCTGGCCCTTGAAACCTTCTGAGACATAGGGCTGGCTGCATTTAGCTTGCTGTCACCAGCCAAATCAAACCAAATAAAAAGTAGTGCTGTATTATGTTGGCATTAAAATACCTTGAGGAGGAGCACATCATTATATTTGTAATCAAATTAAGATGTAAATTTATATCTAATCTGAAACTTGTATTTCTCTATAATTGACCTTGTAAAAATACTTAATAGCCTACAGACTGCAGTTCACCTTCATGAGCTCACTGATGTCTTTCATACTTGCTTTGAAATACCTAGCACACCTCTGAAGGTTAAGGAACATTAAAGAAAATGAATGTCATGGTACCTTTCTTTTGGTGGTGAAAGTAAGTTGTCCAGGGTCATAAAGACATTTAAAAAAAAAAAAAAAAGTGTTAAACATGAAAAGTTTGCCATGAAAAAAATGTAAACTAAATCCCAACCTGGAAAACTTTAGTCAAGCTTCAGGAAACTGAAGAGGTGACAAGCCATTGAAGTTTTGTCTTAACAGAATCCTGAGGCTTTGTATAACACAAATGCAATCTACAAATAACTGAAAATTGTCAGTTTCTTCTCTTGCATGACTTGATAAAAAGCACTTTTATCTTTTTTTTTCTTTTTTTTTTTTCCCCATTTTTTTTTTTCTGAAATATACAAAAACTCACATTTTAGTCCCTTATCTATGTACAAAGTGGAACGCTGGTGTCGTGGGACATAAGGTAGAAGACTGTTTTTGTTTTGGACTGTTAAGAAAGTAGCAAAATACTTCAAAGTGGAGAGGTCCACAGGTTTTGCTTTGGGGCCACACTGTACCTGCTCCTAGTGCTACACTTTAACTGTTCCCAGTGCCACACTGCATCTGCTCCCATTACTACACTGTATCTGCCCCTAGTGCTACACAGCTGCACAGAGCTGTCACATGCTTGCTGTGTTTTGTACTCAGTTTTGCCTGTCTTTACTGTTAGGTTTCCCATGATACCTAATGTTTTGTGATCAAAGCGTAGGCCACTGTTCAATGGGAAGCATAGTTTCCACTAAAGAGAATGGGGACAGCAGCTTTTATGTTAGACCATGGTCTGCAACAGGTTATGTTAGACATGGTATGCAGTCTGATACCTGACAAAACCAGACAGTGCTGTGGTTCAGTTCAGCAAACCAAAATGTTTTATTTCACAGTAACACAAACTTGAAGTAGTGCTTTGTTTTGCTTTTGTGGTTGAAAGTACCTGAGATAAAATTAAGATGTTTCTATAGCAAATTGCAACTTCTTGAGAAAATCCTTGATGCTAAAAAAATGTCTGATATGTGCAAGGTGCTTTGTTTTTTATATTTTCATGTCTTGCTTCTTGCTGTAATTCTATGACAGTTACATAAACTATTGAAGAGAATATTTGCATTATTTTCACATGATTTAAGACAGCAATCAGGTCAATAATGAAGGCTTAATTTGCATTGGTCTCTATTGTAATTTTCAGCTGTGTAACGTTCCTCAAAGAGGAGACTTTCATCAATTTTAAGGAATATTGATATTGTTGCAGAGTTGTTTTTGAAGTTTGATTTTCAGATTCTTTAAGTTTCCAAGTGAATTTCCGAAGTCTTTTGTAATGAATTTATTATTATTGACGCTAAGCTCTTTTCTTAGTCACCTTAGAACCTGCATGTGGACCATGGGTATATACATTGAATTTAACTGTTCCACTTCCATTCGTGGGGAAAAAAAAAAAAAAAATTAAAAATAAATCAGTGGAATTTTCAGGAGAAACTGTAGTGAAACACAAGCATATTAATGGTTTTGTTCTTGTTTTTTTTTGGGTTCCTGTTAAAAGAGTTGTCACATAGACTATTTGGCTAAGGAAATCAAGCATAAAATACAAGTATTTTGTATTTGGATAAGTATATAAGCTTATGAAAGAAATGTGAAGCATGCTATGAATATAAAGAGAACTCTAAAAATCCCTACTGTTGGAAAAAAAATATTTCTCATTAGCTGTATTAAATGTACATAATTGTGAAATTTTGTTAGGTTTCATATTTACTTTCGGACTGTAGGTTCCAATGTCCTGCAGTAAGTGAGCAGTAAGTGTGTTTTTAAGATGGGAGTGAAAGAAGTGGTGCCCATTACAGCTGTTGCAGAAATGACTGTGAAGAAGAGGTAAAGCTTCCATGTGTCAGTGTGTAGAGAAGAGCTTGTTATGATGGCAGAGCAGTGTTATCATGATCTAAGTACATTGACTTCTTTTTGTTGCAGAATAGATAAATGTGTTATGTCATAATAATTTGCTATTATAAATGACTGTGTGTACCCTATACCTGATAATGCTCCAGATTGCTGCCTTGTCTTATTCTTCCACTCAGTGGTTCGTGAATGCTGTTTCGAATCTATCAATTTTCAAGTGTTTTCTGGTGTTTTTAAAGTATATCACCCTTCTCAACTCTATCAAAGCTCTTTTCACTGGAATATTAACCATCATTTCTAGTTAAGCCGAAATGGGCTTCTTTTCCTTCCCCAGCTGGCATTTCTGTTTTGCTGGCTGTCTTTTAGGATCTTACCATTCAACCCATGTCAGAGAGGCTAGATGATTCTAGAAGTCAATGTTAGCTTATTTTAAGATTGATGGTTAAGAGGAATCTTTAATTTAGTTAGACAATTGTTTGTTTCATCAAACCTTAACCATATTGATTGGTTGACAAATGGCATTTGTCATTTAGTTTTCCTCTACTTGTCTCAGGAGCTGGGTCATCAAAGTTACAGTCGGGTTTTTATATTTCTTGGGTAGAGGATTGTTAGCTATACAAAGGAAGACTTTTTTTATCTTAGCAAACTTCCACCTTTGTAATAATAATAATAGTAATAATAATAATCTCACTTTATCTGTGAGACAATGCGAAAATTTATTTGGGCGAGTTCTTGCTATTCTTAAGCTTTCTGAAAACATTTCTGTGAATGAAATCTTGGTTAGCTAAATTAGTCTGAGAAAATGACAATAATAAAAACAAAAGCAATGAAACAAACCAGAAGGCTGTATTGATGCTGTTTTGAGGTTTGTAATAAGATTATTTTAGTCTTTATAATCTGCATCCCTTTGACTTTCAAGCTGCTTTTTACTTTTTTTTTTTTTTCTCCTTCTGCTTCTTTTTTTCCCTTCCTATTAATGTTTTATGATGAAAATAAAGGAAGGTAAAGAAAACAAAGGAGGAATAAATTTTCCTCAGTTAAATCTATTACCAATTATATCTTGAGGTCATATTTCACGATAATGTGGGGAGACAAGAGGAACGATGTTTACCAGTTTCACAAGGATGGCACATCCTTACTTGATCTTAACCATATCTGGTTCTCATTCCTGATGAAGCACAAAAGAATTAAGAAGCTGAATCAATTGTGTTTCAAGGGTTTACAGGAAAAAGAGAAATCCACAATTCCACTTTCTCTCTGCAGAATGATGGCTTCAGAGGGAAAGGTGGACAGTAGCCCTTGTCTGGAAGTTCTGAACTCTAATGCTTCATGAACCTGGCAGGTTCAGATGCATTTAGCAGTCTTTATTCTCTGATACATGTCTTTGTTTCAAAGACTTAGCTTGTTTCAGCTGAAAAGCATCCCTGCAAGAACCAGTAGCATGTTATTGGAAAAAAACAAACAACAATACAATTTAAAAAAATTTGTCTATCTGAAATGAAATGGTTTTAAATTTCTGTCTGGATTTCATTAGCACTGTAGTGTAAACATCCAGACCAGTACATGCAGAAAAACAATAATTATACTTTTAAGGAATCTTTCCTAGGTAAATATTAGGAAATCACAGAGAAGCAATGTATACAGAATAACACAAGGGAAATTGTCACATCAAGTGAGGTTTAAGAGATCACAGAGATTATCTTTGTGTTGTTATAGAGGACTAAAAAAACAACAGAGTAGGTCAATAAGCATTCAAAATTACTTTTATTGTCATTGTGGGTATCACCATGACAGATTCCAGCAGCATTCGTAGCATATGCAAAAACAGGAGGCAGAAAAGGTAAATTCATTAAAAAGCCCAGTTCTCCTTCTGGAAGGTCAAAATGGAACTGTAGGTTAGGTGCTGTGGGAATTGCCTAGAGTCTCTAGAAGAAGTCTTGTGAAGGCATCCCCTTTGTTTCAGGCATTTAGGAAGCATAAGAAGACAAACTTCTCACATGAGTGCTACCAACTGTTTCCCTGTTCTTTTTGTAACTTGTGTATAGTTCAAATGAACCTGACTGACTCAGGAATATGCTGTTTTCTTTTTCTATTTAAATTCTTAATTCTGTTTAGTTATTTTAGATCTGTTTGTCTTTTCTGACTAAAATACAATAAGAGTATACAGTTTATAAGTAAGAGTATACAGTTTATAATCAGAAAACATTTATGCATCTAATGTGTTCTTCATGCATACAAAGACTTTTCAACAGCTTAAAATGGCAAATGTGCTCAAGCTTCTTTCTGAATTCCAAATTCAACATTACCAAAGTTCCCACAGCAAGCTTCTCAAGCACCATTTTTTTAGTTTGTTTTTTTTTTTAGTTGGTTGGTTGGTTGGGTTTTGGGATTTTGTGTGTGTGAGTGTGGTTTGGGGTTTTTGTTTGTTTTGTTTGTTGTTTTTTTTTCAATTTCTTGTTTTAAATATTTGTGCTTTCCTAGGTTAGAGTACTGTCTCTTTCTACAAAGGCATAAATTTTATTTGTGACATAGCAATAATTTCTGTGGCAACAAATCATCGCATTGTGAAGGTGAGCAAGAAGCCTGCCAGTGGTGGGGATGAAAGCTTGGAAAAAAGCCTTCAAAAATAAAAGGGCTAATAGAAAATTATAGGCAAACTAAAAAGCATTTTGTTTAAATGTTCTCTATTTCCTGTTTGCTCAAGGATGAAACTAATTTTAAGAGGGATATTCCAGACTTGACTCAACTGACTTTTTAGTGATTTGGACTAGCTCCTGACAGAACTCTGATAAAACTAGCTCCTGCAAATCTCTGGGAAGTTCTGAATACCTTTACCAGGCAATTTTTTTGGTGAATTCTTTAAGAGTTTTTCATTAATACAGATTCCTAAATTCTAAGTTATATACAGTTACATGAATTCAACTTATAATGCAACTATTACAACTGTTATAAATATATCAAATGCTGGCTCAAGATTTTCAGGCTGTTTCATCAAGCGTATCTTTTAATCAATATTGCTGTTTGTGATCTTGCCTCTGCTGTTTTAAAAAGGTTTTGACATAACCACTTGAAGTATAGTAACAAAGTGTTTCATTGGTCCAGTGGGACCTCATGCACATTAGCTCCAACAGATACAACTATTTTATGGTATTTTAAAGATGAGTATATCTGCATTAAGTACTGCAGCATTGTTTATTCCATATTGATTTTTCATTATACTAACAAATGTACATTATTTAAGAGAGGAGAGAGGAAGTTAAAGCCTAATCTTATTAGCTTGAAATCAATGGCATTTCAGTTTGTCCTGAGTCTGATGTGACTGAGAACAGATGTGGCCCCTCTTGGATTAGGTTTTTTGTTCTTATGACATAGTAATTTCGTTCTGGATTAGAGTTTTCATTCATATGACATGGGCTTGGCGTATGTTGAATTGATCAAAGAGTAGAGAAGGCCAAGCCTATCTGAGTATATAATTGCTTCATCTTTTGTACTGTAGTTGCATAGGGTCAAAGCCTGATATCTCAGGTTATTTTGAGTTAATCCTTTTTAAATCAGGCCTCAGCTTTCTTCTAGTTTTATTAATGTAATGGCATTGAAAACAGTGCAAATTTGCCTAATGAATTAGGGTGGTTTAAACAGAGAGGTGTAAATCTGCTAGTTGAGCTCAGCTTATAGATTTGTACCCAGGTAATTAAAACCAGAGCCCGACCATGACCGTAAGAAGCATGTTTCAGCTGTTTGGCTCAATGTTAAGCTTTTGCAAGGATTTCTGTGTAACCTTAGTCAAGGGATGTTGTTCCTTTGTGCCAATTTTCCACAAAAATCTTTTCCTTAGTTTCCAATCTTTGCTGTAACCCTTTCTAGGGAAGAAAAAACAAACCACAAGCCAAAAACCAAACCCCATTAGGAAGGGCTCAATAGAGCAGGAACATAGTCCTATAGGTTACCATGGGATTTTACCTCAGATCAATCATAATAGCCTAATAGTATGTATGGCACATCAGCATTTTCAGTGTTTCTATGTATGTACTGGCACTTTAGTCATACTGTGGCTCCTATACCTCCATTTCACTAATGGAATATAGGTGTATAGCCTTGGTGGATTAGGTTTATATGACCTTTGCATGACATAAAAGAGTTTGCTAAATTCAGAAGAGCCCCCTTGTACTAAAAGCTGAATGTTTGACTGAGTTGCCAATTTTCTAAGACTTTCTGAAATTGTTCATTCTTGTTGGTGCATAAAAAACTAGAGAATCACCAAAGAGGCTATTGTGCATATTGCTTGAAAAAATGTCTTTCATTCTTCATTTGTTCTGGAAAAAGCAAGAGCACTAGAGAACCCTCATCCCCGAATGTAATAATCACATTGTTTCACTCATATGTAGCTGGTGACGTTTCTAAGTATTTTGGATCAATAGAAAGAAATTTTAAAAATCAGTAGATTGCAGCTTGTAGCTGGAATTGATAGATAGTTTAGGTGGCAGGCTTTGAACTCCCTTGGCAATAAGTAGTTGAAAGAAATTACCTTACTTCCATAGCTAGGATCTTCTGCCAAATGTACCCTGTTTGTGTCTAAATCTCTTACATATTTTAAAGGATTAAAGTTAAAGATGAGATTGAAAACTTTCCTCTTGGCTTCAAAAAAAGAACAGAATTCTCTATAGAAGCATAACTGACAACCTTTCACGAGAGAAGAAAAAAACAACAAAAAAACACAAACAGAAAAAAAACCCCAAAACACTAAAGATGTTTCCTCATCTCCTTAACCATTTATTTTCCTTATTTTTCCATGTAGGTGTCTCACTGGGATGGCTCTTTATGAAATAGTCTTGTTAGACTTTATACAAAAGTTATAATTTATGATTTGACATACAGTATTTTTCTTCCTTTGAACTCTTCTTTGAATCCTTAATTCTTAACAGTGTAGTTAATTCTACATGTTGTGGCAGAATTAATTGTGTTGCCATAACATCACTTTCCCCTAATAAATTTTCCACTGTGGGGATTTCAGCACTTCAAAGATGATAAAACATACCTTTTGCTAACTAGATGATAAGGTTTCATCTGTGCAATGGAGCCAATGATTATTTTTGAACCAACATATAATTATGAAGACACAGTGAGAGAATTTTCAACATGCTCACAAGTGGCAGAACTAAATGCAAGCAGAAATGTCATGTTGGGGTGGAGGTTCAAAGTTAGCATCCAGTCTTCAACTCTGCAGCTGCTATAATTACACAACTCTGTAAATTGGAATCATTTATCCTCTGCCAGCTGCAGTAATTAATTTTCTCTTCAGTCAGTGGAGGGGGGATTGATCTTTCCTTTATGAAAATCTTTCTCACGCAAATACCACTTTGCTCATCTACGTTTCTAGTTGTAGAAATATGTCCTTCTGTACAACCGGTATTAAAGAATGGAGCTGCAACTTCCTTGCTTGTGTGTTGCTGTCTGTGTGGCAGTTATGAAAACAAAGATCCAAAGCATGGGGTTTTGTCATGGTACTTAATTGCTACCTGATTTTTGAATGAGGGTGGCTTGTTGAATAGCTAATGATGACTGGTGTTATTTATATGGAGACCTTTAGCTGGTTATATTAGTCACTATAGGATATTTCTGTTGTATTATAAAGGCCTCTTGAAAATCTATTAAAATTAATCATGATTTGCATCTCATTCATAGTGAAGATGTGTCTCCATTTTCACACTGCCCTTATTCTCTTAAAAAGTTGCACATAAGAGGAAGAAATCTTGGGAGAAAAAGCCATACTCTGAAAGTCAGGGACTTTACCCTTAGAAGTTGATTTCTGTGTACGTTTTTGTGATGTAGGTTTTTTTATACTCTGGTTGCCGCAAAACAGCTATTGCCACATAATTATTGCCTAATAGGCATTATGTAGGAGAGGAGTTTAGTCTACTATAGACTTTCTGTAGTATTACTACGTTGACTGCTTCGTAGTTAAATGTAGAGGTTGTGTGTAGTTGTCAATGAAAACATGCTACAGCTCAGCTGGATGTTCGGTATTGGTGGGTGCTTCAGTTGTTTGTAACTCATGCCTTGTAGATCAGAGAATTACATCAGCAAGTACAGTCACCTTTGCTGTCCAAAGGGCTTCTGGCTCCAAATATGTGACTGGGCAAGAGTCAGAACTTTCAGCCAGGGAGAACAGGATCTGACTTTTTCAGATCCCTCACTGTTGTCCTTCCAGTTCAAGAAGAGGCATTTCAATCATGCAGTGTGGGAGAAGCTTTTTTTATTATTATTAAGTATGCTCTGCTTGTCCCCAGAAAATATGGAAGCCTTGCATCTCATGACTGGGCACTGAACCCTTCTCCTAAGCAAGAATTTTCTCATGTTTTTTCATTTGTTAGTAGAACTGCTGTATATACAGTAAAAAATATGGCAATTTGAGTAGAAATACAATTTTATTTACCTTTTGATCATAAAGGACAAGTGGGGCATTTCTCTACAAAAAGAAACTCACTATTCCAGTTTGAGACATTTGATAATCCTTCTTTGTATCAGAGTTTAACACAGTTAGAACACATCAAACATGATCAGGCTACATTTATCAGCAGAAAACAGCTCAAGTAAAATTATTAAAAATCCTTTGAATTTCAAAGGCAGGAATACAGCGTGCTCCTTTGGTGTTTAACTTCATATGGTGATTCAGAATGATCTGCTTCCAGGCCTTGATCCCTTGCATATTTATACTTGCTTTATTGGTGTTGGAGGTTTTGTTTGCATTTAGTAATTATGCAGCTCAGAGTGGTTGTTGAATGCGGTTTTGGGCGTTTTATAAAAATCACTATTGGTTTGGACAGGCAAAGCTGGCATATTGACAGTAGACATGCATTTGAAATCAATACATTACTTGTGTTTGGGAAGCCTGGAGCAAAATCCTCAGGTGGGGTAAATCACCATACCTCCTTTGACTTCCATGAGATAAAGTTGATTTTCACCAGCTGGGAACATAGACTTTGTTTTGGTTTCCTATTTGACTAAAATGAGCCAAAAGCAAAGGAAATATTTTATACATACATCTTTTTCCTGAGAAAAAAATTAAAAGAGAGAGGAAAAAAAATATCTGAGTGGGGATCATAGTAAATGAGCATCTCTGAGTGGAACAAAGGAGTAGAGGAGAGGGGCTAATTGTTTAATTAGTAAATGTCTGCTTGGTTAATGACATATTAATGAGTTTTTAAGACAGTCATATCATTTACCATAAAAGACCCATGTGCGTATCCCTGGATGTACTGTATAATTAAGTAATGTGACCCACAGGAGTTCATCATTTAAAAACCTGTCAGCTGTCTCACATTTGGTTAGCAGATGAGTAAGCTCAGGAGGAGCTTAGCAGGAGGACTCAGACATTTAGGTCCAAAATATCTCCCTGTATAAAACCTGTTAATGTCAGCAGTGTAGTATCTGTGCATAAAGACAGCATGGATTAGTATTTGTCCAGTAGTCCATTAGGTTATTTTTAAGAGAAAAGTTATTTCTGTGAGGTGGGGTATCCCTCTCAGTTAAATTCCATCATCTATTGCAATTGATCAAACAAGGTGCTTGTTCAAGATGTCGGTCCTGGGCTGAGCCATGAGATTTACCTAGCACTGGTGGAGCTCATGCTGTTCCTTAGATACATTATCTCTGCCGGTAAGAACTGTAGATGAGCTAATGAGTTTACAGTCCTCCTAAAGAATTCTTCTACCTATGCCAACAATGTATATCCATAAAAATAAAATTCTCCCTTCCTCTCCTCCAACCCATTTTAAAGCAGTAGGAGACCTATGGTGTTTTTATCACAAAATGTATTATTCACCTTTTTCATATTTGAATACTTCTTTTTGAAGTGTTGCAGCAAACTTCTTGCTGCTTATATTCCTTTAGGTTTTAAAAAGAACGTGCATTAGGAAAGGTGTCAATATTGGAAGCTGCTTGCCTTCACCTTCAAAGAGTAGTGCAAATGTCAGGAAAACTCATCCTTTCTGTCTCAATGTGCATATATGGATCGATAATCTCGTACAAAAATATATTACATAGCTGGGAACCAGATTTGGAGGTTATCAAATTTGGACTGAGCTTCCTGTGCAGATTGTCTGGGTCTAAATGTTATGCTTTCTCTCAGAGCTGTCTTAAGCCATTACAAGATCACGGGCAAAATACCTGCATGATATACAGAGAAATCCAACTGCACATCTAGTTGATCTGGATGTACAAATCCAATGCAGAACAATTATACATCATATGCAGTAAATGTGATATATCTACTGTTAGACTTTTAGGTGATGAAAATCCTCTGAAATCTTGGATTTCGAGGCTGGGCCCTTGTGGCTGTGTGATATAGTGCCAGAGCACTATTAAGGAAAAGCTCAAATAGATAGAAATCAAATATGGTAATTGTGTTAGCCCTATTGAACGCTTCTGGGTCAAAATCAGAGGGGTTGTCTCCAAGGGTGACCTTACAGCAGAAATCTATCACTGACTCCCAAACCAAGAAGATGTGACCAACAAAACAATACTTGGGTTGCTCAGGCAAGCTTTGATCAACAAAATGCAGTCCTTAGGGGAGATGTTAACTACCCAGACATTTGCTGGAAGAACAGCACTGCAGCTCACCTGACATCATTCAAATTCCTGGAATGTATAGAAGACTGCTTCCTCACAGAAATGTTGGATGTACCAGCCAGGAACCGGGCACAGTCAGACTTACTACTCACTAACCAAGAAAACCTGCTGTGTAGCATCTCAGTGAGTGACAGGCTTGGCTGCAGTGATCACAGTATTGTGGAGTTTGAGATGCTGCTGAGCACAATTCCAGGACAAAGGTTTTAAATTTTAGAAGAGCAAACTGCAGCTCACTCAGGGCTCATTTGGAAGGTATCCTGTGGGAAGCTTCTATGGAGTATAAAGCTAGTGAGTGCTAGGTGTTTTTCAAGAGCGCTCTCCTAGATAAGCAAAACTGGTTCATCCCCTCTAAAGGCAAGGGAAGTAGAAGGAGCAAGAGACCCCCTTGGCTTAACTGTGAGCTTCTGAGTCTGCTCAGAACCAAAGGGAAATGTACCAGAGGTGGAAAAGTGGAACAGTTGGAAATTACAAGGGCATTGCCAGGGTATGCAGAGATGCAGTTTGGAAAGCAAAAGCTCAGCTTGAGCTGATACTTGCCAGAGATGTCAAAAACTTCAAGAAAGTGTTCTTCAGATACTTTAACCACAAGCAGAAACAGAGGAATAATATTGGCCCACTATTAAACAGGAGAGGTGAGCTGCTCACCAACAATGCTGAAAAGGCAGGGGTCCTCAACACCTTCTTCACATCTGTCTTTACCAGTGCTGTTGGGTCCCAGGCCATAGGAGCAAAACTCCACGTTGACACAGACACCGACCAGCCATCAGTGAAGGAAGAGTTGCTGTGTCAACTATTACAGGAGCTTGACCCGTATAAATCAATGGGCCCATGGATGCCATCCACCCTAGGGTGCTGAGAGAGATGATGATGTCATTGCAAAGCCTCTCTCCACAATCTTTGACAAGTCATGGAGACTGGGAGATGTCCCTGAAGACTGGAGAAAGGCTATTGTCACCTCATCTATAAGGGTTCAAAGGAGGACCCAAGTAATTACAGACCCATTAGTCTCACTTCAGGCCCTGGAAAGATCATGGAGCAAATCTTCCTGGGGACAGTCACACGTCAATTGAAACACATGATTAGGAAAAGCCGACATGGATTTACCCAGAGGGAAATCATGGTTGACAAACCTGATGGCCTTCTGTGACAAAGTAACCCACTTGGTTGATGCAGGACGAGCAGTGAACATCACCTACCTGGACTTCTCCAAGGCTTTTGATATGGTCCCCCTCGGCTGCCTCCTGAAGAAACTGACTTGTTACAGCCTTGATAAGTAGTCTGTGCAGTGGGTGGGGATCTGGCTGACAGACCATACCCAGAGGGTGATAGGAAATAGTTCTTCTTCAAACTGGCAACTGGACACAAGTGAGGTCCCCCAGGGATGGATATTGAGCCCAATGCTGTTTAACATCTTCATATGTGACCTGGATGTTGGGATCAGGAGCACCCTGATGAAGTTTGCTGATGACACCAAGATGAGTGGAGAGGAGAGGCTGACACTCCAGAAGGAAAGGCCACTCTCCAGGATGACCTAGACAGACTGGAAGAGTGGGCTAGCAGGAACCTTATGAAGTTCAACACTGAGAATTGTAAGGTTTTGTACCTGGGAACACATAACCTAGGAGCACAGTTCAGACTGGGATCCACCTGGCTGGAGAGCAGCCCTGTGGAAAGGGACCTGGGGATCTTGGTGGATAACAGGCTCAACAAGAGTGACCAGTGTTCTGCAGTGGCAAAGAAATCCAACAGGGTGCTGGGCTGCATCAACAAGGCCATCACCAGCCGAGATAAAGAAGTCATCATCTCACTCTACTCAGTGCTTGTCAGACCACATCTGGAGTATTGTGTTCAGTTTTGGTCCCTGCGCTACAAAAAGGATGCGGACAGGCTGGAGAGGGTCCACAAGGATGATCAGAGGAGTGGAGGACCTGCCATATGAGGAGAGGCTGAAGAAAACTGGGTTTTTCAGCCTTGAGAAAACAAGGCTTCGGGGAGACCTTATTACCATGTTCTGGTACTTAAAGGGTGGCTACCAGGAGACTCCCTATTTACAAGGAGTCACGTGGAAAAGAAAAGGGGTAATGGGCACAAGTTGCTCCTGAAGAAATTCCAGTTGCCACAAGAGGTTGATTTTTCACCACGAGGACAGTCAAACATTGGAATAGTCTCCCAAGGGAAGTGGTAGACCACCCCACATTGAATAGTTCTAAGTCTCAGCTTGACAGGGTGCTGAGCCATCTCATATAAACTACAGTAGTACCTAGAAAGGTTGGACCAGATGATCCTTGAGGTACCTTCCAACCTGATTCATAATTTCTGCTTCCTTTTCCCAGCAGTTTTTGGGGGGATTACAGGAGCACCATCTCCAGACTTCCAGAGAATCCACATACAACATGCAGAGATTTGGGTACAACTAATTTTACTGTGCTTTTGTATTAGTCATTTGGAGTTTGATCCTAAAGAAGGCATGGACTTGCTGAGAAAGGTGTTTGGATATCATAATATGTGCTTAGTAATTAACAAAACTATCTATGTGGTGAAAACATTGAGGAAGATTCAGAGAGTTTTTTGTTTTCTTGTGTTAAATTAACAGGAACAAAAACAGTGCTACCTTAGTAGTAGGGCTGACTGGCAAGACAGAGGAAGAAGCTAAAGGGATCGTTTATGTGAGTCACTACTGGCTCAGAGTCATTCTTATATTCTGATATCATCTTATGGATTGTAATTTTACAGGGACATTGCTTTATCTTAATTATGTTATTAATTTTTTTAAATCCTTTTGCAAGCAGATAGTGGCCTGCTTGAGAGAGAATAGTATTCCAAGTATTTCAAGTATGTACCCTTCCCCAAAGGGGGTTAAATCTGTGCATAAGTAGAAATAGGAGAATACTCAATATAATACCTGTGCCAAATATATGGTGTAGAGGCCATAGAAAGAAATCATATAGACCCTAGAATATTTTTTTCCCCTTTTTATTTATTTATTTATTTATTGGCAATGGTAAATGAAATACCATTGGTCCTGATAGATGAAGTTTGAGAGCAAGTATTACACATCAACTAAGAGCTCAATTCTGATTTCCCCTCTGCGGGTGTGTATCATTAATGATTCAGTGCATATTTTGAATAATAAGCTGTCTGCATAGTGGAGGCCAGAACATAGTCCTAGGAGACAATTGCGTGTGTGATGCATTAAGAATTATATTGAGAATGTGTAACTTATTAAAGTAGCTGTCTTGGATTGAGTCACTCTTGGGGTGTGTGTGTATTTATCTGAAAATTAAGGGAAATTAAAACGTGATC
>NW_009953786.1:7397954-7437345 GCF_000747805.2 Chaetura pelagica
TTGTAAAAAGAACATGAAGCACAACCTACAACTCCTGAGTTAGTAACACTAGAGTAAAACTGACAAAATGGTTTTTTTTGCCTATTCTAGTTAGTTGAGGTTATTTTATCTGTTTAAAATGTAATCTTCACTTTGTAAAATGAATGTGAGAATTTGGCAACAACCTGCTTTCCTGAAATTATAACTATAATGAAAAATTAATACCATCTCATTTGTTTATAAAATATACTCCTTTATAAGAGAGCAAGCAGAACTTTGGAAAGTTGCTATGCATATGATCTACACACAAGCATGTATGCACTTAGTATTCCATATGTATATATTTATATATATAATATTCACTCACATCAGGCTGTCAAAATGTGTTTGACCTCTTATTCTCAAGAAAGTATGGTTATAGTAAACTAAACCCCCCCAAACTCTCCTTTCCCCACTCTGCCCCCTTCTCTCTCTCAACATATGTAAGAATACTTGGCTTCTTAGCCTTGGGTTAAGAGTTACAACAGTCTGTCCCAGCTGAGAATCTGCCTCATTGTATATACTGTGTAGCCTGTTAAAATGCCGTGTTATTCTATATTCTACTTTAGTATATTCATCATACTATGATTTTGCATATTATGACTATGATACCTATTATGATTATGGAACACAAAGCTTCAAAATGAAATCTTAGCATGACTGAGGCAAACTCACTTTCTCAAGTCAGGAAATTAAAAATTTACAGCTCTAAAAACTGTTTTAATTTCCTATATTCTACACAGAAAAACCTGTCTTTGCAGGAAAATGCTATTTCTAAGAAATATCTTCAATTTTTCAACTCTTCCCATATGAAAACTTTGACAGCTTAGTTTAGGAATTTATCAGGACTGCTGTGTGCAGATGAGAGGGTGAAGGTTTTCCTGCTTTCTCTATGCTGATGACTTGACACTGAGAATGAAAGAAAACGGGAGGGAGAATGAGACAGAGGTGCAAAATATAATTTTGACCTTTTACTTGAAAATCCAGGAATACGTTATTTATAAACAAAATTTAGACATGTGGGAAATTGGGTTTGGTCCAACAATTCACATATACCTCGAGGACTGTGGCTAGCCAGGGGTAGTGATATTGTAGTTACATTGTACAATTCTAGTAATTGCTTGTAGAAAGACATGGATCCAGGCTTTGACATGCTTACTGAGAAGATGAAACTGTGAAAGTAGCTTTTCTGTAGTAAAGCAGGAATATTTTGTTGATTTATTGATGCTTCCCTTCTCTAGTTCAGTTTCTGTATTTTGGGGATATTTGGTGTAAGTAGTAGATAAACACTGGTACTTCTAGAGTATCTTATTGTCTGTTATGTGTACAATAAACATGGAAAATAATAGAATAGTAAAAAGTAATACAGTTGTGTATGTAGTGCAGAACATACAGTGTTGTCTGTGCTGGGAGGAAGGAAGAAAGAGGGTTATTTGATCTGTGTTTTAAGAGGAAGCGAGACTGTGAAGTTTCCTAACTTTGTAAGCTTTTCCTTTGAGGGAGATATGAGTACAATCTGCATGCCTGGCTAGCTCTTTGATGATAAATTTGGACTCAGTTTTTAGTCAACCATAAGAAGGTGCCAAAAGCATTGGCTTCTGTTTTAGAAAATTGGCAGAGTTTCCTTGGTTGCAAATTTCTTTATTCTGTCTAATTACTTTACTCCTATCAGCTTTTACCTGCATGAAGAAAGACCAAAAGAAAAGGGCAAGGAAACCCTTTAAAACTCAAGTAGCTATTACAACAACAGAGCCTAAACCACTCAGGGTGAAGATTCCATAATTTCCACTCTTTACACATACTAGCTGCAATCAAACAACTTGAAGCAATAACACAGGGGGAAATATGTTTTACATAACTTGACTTCTGAATAGTGATTATCCCTTCAAGACTATTTGTTTTCCCAAGAATCCTGCTGATTATAGGCTCTATGTTAAACCTGTTTGATGTGATAACCTAGCTAAACTCTGAATTCTGTTACATTACCAAATTATGGATGCTATGAATAAGAAGAAACTATGGGTTCTTCTGCATGCAAAAATGTTGTTTAAACAGAGCAGTGCCATCATACCAGGCACTAGTTCCAGAAGATCACAAAGGATAAGGTAAAACCCCAGTAGATTAAGGTCACTAGCAGAAACCTTGGTGACTTCAGAGCAGTCAAAATGTCACCTCTGGTATTTGCAAGTGATTCTGCCAGTTAGCTGTATGTGACCTAATATCCTAATAACTACACTGTTTTTGTTTTTTATGGTGAACAGGTTCATGGTGGTTGTGATTTTGGGGTTTTTCTCCCAAGGTTTTATTGTTTTGAGAATACAATGTAGAGTCATGTTCTGTTCTGAATTAGGTGACAGGATTAGTTGAAGACAGCATTCTTAATCTATAAACCTAAGCAGATCTGCAGTCATGAGATCCTAGAAAGCTCTTCAGAATCTAGCCTCTGTCTTTTGTAATGATGTGTAGTCCCAAGGGAAATCACATTCACATTTCATTCTTATTGCTACCACCTTTGGACTGGCAGAGACTAGATGTTTCTAAGTGGAGAAATTTTTCTGTTTTACTTGTAAACTATTTTGCTTGTAGGGCTGTCCCTGCAAAGCAACTTGGGTTCGTAGCACAAGCATCAACAACCATTACTGAGCCTGAGTAAAAGATGCTCTTTGACTGCTTCTTTTGTTCAGAGCTCAAACTTTTCTTTAACTAGGTTTTCTAAGACTGTCTTGCATTAAATCTGTGGTGTTTGAAGGAAATTGTTTTGGAAAGAAACTCACAGTGCTTCTTAGTTCCTGGAAGCTGTAGATCTTTCCAGTAGGTCCCTCTTAGGTACAAAGGTTTTTTTCCTAGTTACTCTTCATTCTTCCCTCTCCCTGTTGCTGTTCCTACAATGGAAACTGATTTCACCCTCTCTTCAGCTCACACTGCCTCTGTAAAACAAATGAACCTACAGATGGATAATGTTAAATTTGTGGTAGAGCAAGCTTGGCTTACCACACTGCCACATACAGAAATCATTTTTTTGTGTGGTATATGATTTTTATGGTATTTTAACACAAAGAAATAGCCATACTTTTTACACTCATAGCACATGCATGGTGAGAGTGTAAATTTTGCTTCTGTGAGGCACCTAGTTATGATTATTTTATTATTTCTTTTTCTTATTCCTGGTGTGATAGCATTTTATCAGCTGGCCATTCTCATATGACAAGTTATAGAAACAAAAATGGAAGGAGGAACCAAAGAATTACCAATCTGTTACTGTGTAAGACAGCAGAACAGTAGAGAAATTATTTCCAAATGTTGTCAGGAGAAAGGTCCAAGTGAGAATCTGTTAATTTATTTTGGTATTTAGGCATTGTGTGAGTATCTGAAAAAGGTCATGGATTTTGTAACAAATGTTGTGGGGTTTTATATGTTTATGTTATCATAGAAGAGAAAAATGGCATGCAAGTCAGCACAACACAAAATAACAAATATTGCAGCCTTTTACCATAGATGTTTTAAGGAATATTTTATTTGAAAATTGTTTGTGCAAATTATTTGAATATGTACCAGGGTGACAACTATATACAATAAAATAATGAATGTTTCATATGTATATTGTTAATATAAACAAGGGCTTTGTTTATAATAACATGCTGTGTCAACACTAAGAGGTCTCTGTAGTTTTCACTTTCAATATTGACAATTTTATTGAAATATTTTTGTGTTTCATAGTAGGGAGTGCTGGAAAAATCAGAATTTTCTAAAAGACATTATGTGTTTTGTTCCTCAGGCTTTATAACCCAAAAGGTGTTTCTGGCAATCATTTAAGAACCACTACTAGATTCACATCCCACCAGAAATGCTGTGGAACATCCATCTTATAGGAGTGTCCTAGATATAAGTCATCAGAGAAACTCTGCAGGAAGGAAGAAACCTTAAGGAGTCAAAGAACCATAATTCACACCTTCTGCAGTAGAAAAAGTCTGCCAGCTGATTTAAGGACTTGGATCTGTATAGTTTGACTTGATCAGGATACTAAGGTAAAACCCACACTTGTGCACATTTGTTTGCATTTGCATTTTATATGTATTTTTGTATCTAAGTATTTAATGCAAGTTTCTTGGTGGGTTGAATGATCTGCAGAGGTGTTCAGGGAGTTTTTATACAAACTTTTTAAAAGCACAAGTACATGCACAACTCTGGAATGTTGAATGAATGACCTCATAATGGCTTTTTGGTGGTGATTTGTGGTTTCATTTTGTTTGGTTGGGTTTTGTTTGCTTGTTTTTTAGGGGAGTACACCTAAGTAGGTTGAGTTCTGCCTTTCCAGACAGTTTTGGCTCTCAGTACCCAAGTACCAAGTGCTTCGGATAGTGGTGGGTCTTCATTTTTGTTGATACAGCGCAGACCTTAGGAAAGAAGTGGAAACTTTGCACTCTTTCACCAGATTCCATAAAGTGATACTTGATGCTTAGTGCACAATGCCCATCCCCCCCACCTCCACCCCCAGTTTCTTTCATTTGCCTGTTTCTTAAAACAGAATTACTAAAAAGAGATTTTTGTGTCAGGAAGGTCAAGGTGTTGAACTGTAAAGGGGTATCAGTTGCAATTGGAGGCAGCTCAGTAGGAGGATCTCTTAACGGGGTGGAATAAGAAACTGACTTTTAGTCTGCCCCAAGTAAATACTTTTAAATGTGTGCTTCAAGGAAATACTCTTTGATTTAGAGTATTTTGTCTCCTGCAGGCCTTCGATCTTCCTATGACTAAACTATTTTTAGTAGATTAGAACTCCTAGGAATTTGATTATTGTTTGTTTTGCCTTTGACCCCCTACCTTATCTGAAGACAGAAACAACTGGGGATTTTTTTTCACTTAGCTTTTTGTTGGGTTTGCTGGATGTGTCACTTTCTCCTTTGTTCATTTTTATTTCATCCTTACTTATAGCTAGAAATCTCTGAAAGGCAAAACCATGAAAACAGTCCTCATTCACTTGATTAGCCAGGCCAGGTAGCTGTTTAAGCAGGAACTCCTCAGTCACAGCAGGACTGACTGATAGGGCAAAAAAAGCGCAAAAACTGGCCTCTTGAAAGGAAAAAGCAACTTTTCTTATTAATACTTTCTCCGTTCTTTGATTCTATCATAGATGTTCATGGTCCATATTTCAGTTGCATCTTTAATTGTTCTATGATCACATGTACAATCACTGAAATGAAGTGAATTTGTGGAAGATGCAGGTGCAGATAACAACTACTCAGAAACAACAAAAAACTATAAAAAATTCTCTGAAGGCTAGTATTCTCTTATAAAAGTTCATCTATTGTTGCCCCTAAAACCCCTCTAAGTTCCCATATAAGAAACTTAGATGAAGTGAAGCTAGTAAATATAAAGAAATATAGTCAATATATATTTAATATCTTCAGATGAGGACTGATTTGTATATAACCGAGTTGGTTAATTGAAGCTGGCATCCCACCATCCCAAGGAAAGATGGACAATTCAGTAGTATATGTGTATTCTTCTCAGCTCTAGACTTTATGCACAATCACCCTTTTATCCCTGAAGCTGTAGGGGAAGTTGTCATAGCTGTCTTTCTATGTCAGGAAATAAAAATCATGACAGGAAAAAGAGCAACATTAGCGTAGGAATGAATGGGTATAAACCAGCCATAAATTTGTTAGGATGGAAGTTGAAAGGAAGTTTCTGTTCTGTTTGAGAAACAAGGTTATGAAGTCTTTATCTGTTGGGAAGAGTGGGAGTGAAAATAAAATAAATATCAGACCCTCTATTCCTTTAATGACTGAACATGAAAAATTTATTATAGCATTCATGTAATGCCCATGCCTGGGCTTCAGTTCTCTGGCTTAGCAACTAGATTTGACCTTGGTGGCCTAGAAGATGCAATTCAGTCCAGTGCTCCTACGACTCCTTTCAGTGAAGTCATTGAAAACCTTGGCATTCACTGCCATATTGCCATTCATCTACATATTGTCAATAAGAGGTTAGCAGTGTACAGCACCTAGATGTTTCACTGTTGAAACAGTTATGTAGATTGAATTATAAAAATAAATGAAAGAATTTTTCCAATTTCAGGCCTTACAAATCAGTGTTTTTTTCACTGTTCTCTCCAGGACTTAGAATATTACAGGGGAGAGGGAAGGAGGGGAACCCAAACCCTAAAGCTTTGACCTGCTTCTATGTGTTAATACAAAACTAAGATATCACACATAAAACAGTGATTATCTTCTTAACATCTTTTCATTTAAAGGAATACAAAATGCTGTAATTTGAGTGGCAGCTCTTTTCCATGAAGCATTATTCTCTCTCTTAAGCTTTGATTAGATACATCATATGCCATTAGATTCTACTACATTACATTTCTCTTCCACAAAGCAATAATCCTGTACATTAAAGTTAAACCTTAAAAACATTAGAGAGGATATACTTTAACCTGAGTTAAGAGTGTGTTTAGCTAGCCATAAAGCTTTTCTCTCCCCTTAAGAGAAATACTCAAACACTTAAACAGACACAACAGTTATGCTAAAACAAATAGATTCCTATAATGAACAACATCTTCCTTTTTTTTCTTGATTGAATGCCAGGCTTGCTATAATTATACTGTGAAGAAAGCCTCTTGCTATAGGAAAACAGAGAAATTTTAAGCACACTTGTGTCATCTGACAATCCCAAGGAACCCTTCTGCTCTTAACACTCTTAAGTGTTTTTCTCTTTGGCCAACAGCCAAATCCCACTTTAGTCCAAAATAGTTTAAAGTCTTAGGATTTGATCCAAAGTACATCGAAGTCTGGAGATTTTCAGTGCCTTCAGTGGACTGAGCAAGCTGTTGAAAACAGCTGAAGGCTGACATGTCATTTACTTTGGGGATACTCTTATTTATGTGGGTTAAGAGTAATTATAGTTAACATAGTGGGAAAAACCCTGCAATCCTTAGATAATACCTATTCAGGCTGAACTGTTCAAGTCATGGATAAAGATGAAAATATTCTACTTTGTGCTGTAGTTAGCAACAATAACAAAAGACTTAGATCTTTAATTTCTCATTAGTTATTGGTATGTTAGGGCAGGTAAAAAGCAGATATGGGGGAAATGTGTTTTGTTTTTAAATGTTTGTCCCCAAGAAACAGTGTTCAGAGGATTACGGCATTCATTTCCTTGCCAATAAGGCTTTATGCCACACCCTTAAGCACATTTCTGAAGTATCTTTAGGAGCAGATCATAACAACAACAAGAGCAAATAGCCTAATTTTCCTTCCCCCTTGAGGCAGTTGGTACTTGTTGTTGTTGGGTTTTTTAAATAATATTTATTATTTTATTGCTTACCCGGTTGTCTATTCTGCCAATGGGCTGGCACACTGAGGCTGGTGCTGAGCCTGCTGTTGCCCATGCTGCACTTTTGACAGCAGGGGATAGTAAGAGAAGGATGCCCAATGGTCCTGGGCTAGAATGGACAGGAAGAGCTGTCCTTTATTTCCACTCCTGAAGAACTGCCTTTTTCCCTAGTTCTGAAGTTATTCCACTGCTCTATACCTTTCAGTCACTCACTCTGAATGAAAAATGCACATAATTCTTTTTTTAAAAAAAAAAGAAAAAAAAAAGAGAGTGAGTAACAGAAATATCCTGAAAACCTTCCCTTCAAAAAAGCTTATCTTTTCACAATTTGTATTTTTGCAAATAAGTTTAAAAAAAAAAAAAATTGTACTGGGAAACTTCTGATCAGATTCTTTTTGAAATCCTAGTCCCTCCTATAGAATTCTTTCATCTGGTCCACTCATGACTTTGACTTGACAGTCTGACTAAATTATGATGTCTATCTTCTGTAGCTTTTCAGCAAATGAAATCAGGTTTACGTGCTTTTGTTATATTTGTAAAAAGTACATATTTGAACCTCTCCTGCCAGCAACTCAGTACCTTCCCATAACCCATATTCTTCCATTCAGAAACATCACCCTTAAATTGCACAGAAGTATCCGAAATGAGAAGTGTTGCTCAATTTGATGCTAACTACTTACGGCATGCAGGAGTCTTAAAATACAACTCTTTCAAACAACAATTTTAAATACAACATTTTAGTTTTTCATGTTTATTCTTTCTCTGCGGTAGATACTGATATCAATACCATCGGTCATGTTGGTAAAGTCTGCAAAAAAGACTGAAATTGTGAGGATACAGCTAAAGGCAGAAGCTTTCTAGGGGGATTCCTAATTGTATTTCCTTCTGAAACTAGAGATGTAACAATGTTAATAGAATTATAGAATCACAGAATCATCAAGGTTGGAAAAAACCTTCAATATCATCAAGTTCAACTGTCCTCCCTACAACCCCTAACCACTAAAACATCTCCTGAAACGTGTCTACCCCTTTTTTGAACACCAGGGAAGGTGTCTCTACCACCTCCCTGGGCAGCCTTTTCCAGTGCCTGACAACCCTTTCTGTGAAGAAATTTTTCCTAATACTCAGTATGAATCTCCCCTGGCACAACTTGACTTCATTTCCTCTTCCCCTATCACTGGTCACTAAGAAGAGGCCAACACCCACCTCACTACAGCCTCCTCTCAGGTAGTTGCAGAGAGCAATGAGGCCTCCCCTCAGCCTCCTCTTCTCTAGGCTGAACAGCCCCAGCTCCCTCAGCCTCTCCTCACAAGACCCCTCCAGACCCCTAATCAGCCTATTTGCCCTTCTCTGCACCTTCTTCAGCACCTCAATGTCCTTCCTATACTGCAGTGCCCAAAACTGCGCACAGTGCTTGAGGTGCAGCCTCACCAAGGTTGAGAGAGGGGCAGGATCACCTCCCTGGTCCTGCTGGTCGCAGTATTCCTGATGCAGGCCAGGATGCTGTTGGCCTTCTTAACCACCTGGGCACACTGCTGGCTCATGTTCAGCTGGCTGTCAATCAGCACCCCCAGGTCCTTCTCTGCTGGGCAGCTCTCCAGCCACTCCTCCCCAAGCCTGTAGCACTGCTGGGGATTGTTGTGGCCGAAGTGCAGGACCTGACATTTGGCCTTATTGAAACTCATGCCATTGGCCTCAGCCCATCAGTCAAGCCTGTCCGGATTCCTCTGCAGAGCCTCCCTACCCTCAAGCAGATCAACACTCCCACCCAGATTACTGTCATCTGCAAACTTACTGATGGGCTGTAGGAACCCAACATCTCTGTTTTATTTGGTAGTTTACTGTAGGATTTAACAGCATTAAGCACAGGTTCAGCAATTTCCATTGTTGGTGGCTGTACAGAAATATTTTACCAGTTGTAGAAGTGCTGGTCTCTGAATATATCCAATGCTTTCTGTGGATAATAAATATTCCAGTGGAAAAAAGACGCAGGTAATTTTGTCCAAGCTTTGACCTCCTCCTGAGCAACATAAATTAAACCATAAAAGGTGATATTTGTTGTGCTCAGAGTAAATGTGTTAGACCAATATGGTGCAAGACCTATATATTTACTTTGTTTTAATTTAATGCTTTCACTTTTTATGTAGAGGAGGCATCAGGAGCAAGTACAGCCAAAATTTGTCAGAGTAGATTTGTCAATATTAGGCAGTTGATACAGCATTAAATTGGAGGATTGATGGATACCAGAATGAGGAGCATTTTAGCCAAAACAATCAACTTCGTGGAAAGCTTTTTAGAGTATGAAGACCTGATTCTGGTGGAGACAAAAATGAATTAAAAAACCTAACCACAAACCACCCTACTCTAATATAAACTCTTTCCTTTGGCTAGTACTATCTAATCTTGAAGAATGACAGAGAATTGTAAACATAAACACAAAGTATACAGATAAATTACTTCAGTCATCATTGAAGTATGTCTTGTCTCTGTGGGGTAAAAACTAGCAGTGGTTTTAGAGGATACAATGATACTTATACATTAATTTATTTTTAATACAATTTCAGCTTCTAGATGTAATTTCCTACTATCAAGTTCAGTGATGGCAATGAAGCTAATGTTGCTGTTCTTCTTTTATAAATGTGCCAGAAGGCTCTTTGATAATCCAAAATATTGTGGAGATCTTGACTGAATCTTAAAACTATAAGAATCTCTTTTCAGTGAGAGTCATTTCTGTAGAGTTCAATGGGGCTAGATGGATATAGATAAATCTTATTGACTTATGACATCTATGCCTGTACTGCAGGAGATTAGTTTGCCTCTCTACAGCTACCCGGATAATTCAACTGAGCAAGTGCTTAATTGGTGATGTTTTCATTGCAGCAAGATGGCTAAGTACTGATTCACTTTAGTTGTGAGAGAAAGAATTTGGTACAAAGCACTATATCTGTGGTTTTGGGAGGTAAATAGATGTTGAACTGGGGAGATTGTGGTGTTTGATGGGTTGTGGGTTAGAATGAGGGTTAGAGTTCTCAGGACCCAGCTGACACTTGGTGTACAGTGATACAGGTAGTAAAAGACAAAAAGCTGTAAAAGAGAAAATAAAAATACCTGTCATGACCTGTAATAAAAAAATGAATCCCACAAGAATTTTTGCCTATTCACTTAATACATCCCATGTGTTCTAAGCATGGCAAAACTTTTTGAGCTAGGATTCCTAAGTAATTCCCCAGATTGGACTAACTGGCAGGGATATTTTTTTTTAAGTCAACATAACTGTATTTATAATGTTTGACAAACTAACTGTAGTTTACTTCAGGCTGTTGTATCTGGTTTCTTATGGTATGTATCACCAGTTCACTTGATAGCTCTGTTGCACAGGACTAGCCAAATCTAATTTACATACTGGAGGCTCTGTGGTCAACTGGAATTATGTCTTTACCTTGTAATTCTGTGAACCTGGATTTACATGTGATGGGAGTTCAATAGAATAATGTGTTTGGTGGTCTCAATTACCAGCAAGTCTCCAGAAGAAATTTGTCCATATTAGACAAACTACTCAGATTTGATGGAGTCCAGGCCAATTTGCATCCTCTTATCCAGCGAAGTAAAGTAATGGAAGAAAATGGCATGAGTTCAAATTAGATTAGCTCTGCTCTGGGTATATAATGTTCACAACTGCTACTTGTATAGTAGACACTGCAAGCTTCATTGACCTTGACAATACTATGAACGTAATATTTTCATAAGAAAGGACAGTTGTTGAAATGCTTTAATATTCACATCACAGATTGTTTTTCCAGCTTTCAGATTTACTGAATGTCCATCTCTGTTGCTGTTTTGATTGTGTTTTCTAAAGTATTTATGGAGCAATATCATGTCCAAGGCCAATGTAGATTTCTTCTAGCTCTGTGTCAAGACATAATGGTCTAGTGGGAGGTGTCCCTGCTTGTAGCAGGGGAGATTGGAACCTGATGATCTTTAAGGTCCCTTCCAACCTTAACCATTCTATGATTCTATAATTGCTCTACACCAGATTGTAGAAATAATTTACTTTCTGTCATTAGGTCTTTTTTTGTTGATTTTCCTCAATTTTCTGAATTACAGTAGAGCTTGTACCCTGTACAAGTGACAGTACACAGTGACCTTTGTACCAGTGACTGTAGAGCCTGTAACCATGAGCACCTACTATCATCCTTCATCTGAGGGGTCTAGGACAATATCCCACTGCCAACTTCACCATCTCTCTGATCTGAGGATAGAATCAGCAGTGGTGAAGGTGGCACTGGTAAGATGCCACTGAGAAGATGGCAGTGAGAAATTGTCCCCGTCCCTCCTCTGAGAGACTGTAGACGTGGAATAGAGAAATCATAGAAAAAATGAGGTTGGAGGGAGTCTCTGGAGGTTTCTAGTCTTGATTCCTGCTCAAGGTTGTTCAGTTTACTCTCTTCACAGTTGGCTAAAGGTGTTCAGGCATTTACACAAGGATATGGAAATCCTCAAAGGTGGGAAGTTGTCTTCCTCTCTGGGCAGCTGTTTCAGTGCTTAGCCATGCTTAGAATGAAAAACTTTTTTCTTATGCCCAATTAGAATGTCCCTTGTTGCTATTTCTAACTGTTGCTTTTTGTTCTTTCATTGTGGTTTCATTGAAGGAGTTTGCTTCTGTCAGCACACTTCTGCAAAGGTCACAACCAATTAGTCTCTGTTTCTTTCTTTATCTCTTTGCTCCTCCCATTCTTTTCTAAACCAGTGCTACAGGGGTGCTTAGCAAGTCTTTTGGGTTTGGCCTGTGACATTTCTACTGTCAAATTTCTATCAGAGGGGAAAACATAGCAGACTTAAAATTGTGTTGATTTTTCACTCTTTTCAGGAGATTTCTGTAGAGAACAGATGCAAAATTCCCTTTCTTGTGTCTGTCAGTCATAAAAATTATTTGAAAGATGGAGGAGTGCACTAGACAAGTGCTTTTAGGATGCAGTCAAGCTGAAATGGTGAGACAAATCCAATCTGATGGACAGCTCAAGGTAAAGGAAGTAACTGCCCTTTGTTAGGGAGAGAGGGAACGAGCCAGTGTCTTTTTGGTACCTGTGCAAATCCTATGCTATAGTAACACAGAGACCGATTAGATGTTCTTTCACATATTCAAGGTAGATCTTTATTTGTAATGCAATTGAAATATTTCGGTATGTAAGTGTAATAATGAAAACTGTAGAAATTTGAGATATGTTTTTGAATACTCCTCCATAACCAGACAGTCTTTTTATCTACATGATTGTTAATACACTCAGACACAGAACCATATTAAGAGATCAGCAGCAGATTATCATGTGCAGAGATTCCATTAAATGCCCTGGAAGGAGTGCTCTCTTCTGCTGAAGTGTCATGTTTTAAGACCAAATTACAGTAGAAAGGCTAAATGGGTTTGGATATGAAGATTCTTTGATCACAGGTGCATGCAGTTTTTCAAACTACAGAACTTTACAAACACAGATTTTTAATTTTTTTTTTTAATTTTTTTGTGGAGAGATGCCATAGTCCAGGAGAAAAGTTGGGTGTGTCAGTGTACAGGATCTCCCTGTCCTGAGGGAGAAGCCATGGCCCAAGGGTGAGGTTGGGCAGTGGAGTGCAGTGGTTCTAGGAGTGCTATGCATAGTCTTCCTGCAGGGCTATGGGAAGCTCCTTGGTTCTTCTACCTCCCCAGAAGGTGGGGGGATGGTCCTGGTGCAAAGCTGTAGGGTTCCCTCACTAGACGCATTCTGGGAAGAACTGGGGAACTCTGGTACTCTGCTATGTCTTGCTGTGGTACTCTTGGGTGTCCTTAGAGGACTAGGGAGAGAACACCTCATTGCTGAGTGTGCTGCACAAACTGCACTCTCTTTTTCTGAGTTACTGTCAATATTGGTGGCTTTAACAGTCTGCTTGTTCCAGACACTTCTGGACACTTTCGCACTTCTTGATGATCAACAGGCTCTGCATATTTGGCTATCTATTCCTAAAACTGATCAGTTGTTTGGGACACCTACTGATTACAGCAAAAAATAGGTTATAAATTCACAGATTTATTCTAAGGGCCATGCTAGCTGTGCCTCATTCAGGCTAGCTGCTACATAAAGTCACCATGTTTATTAGCTGACGTGGTCCCTGTGCACACTCAGATCCTGACATGGCTGGCTTTTTCTGTAGAATGATGAGGATACTTGTCCTAGCAATATTTTGCATATTAGTATTTCTACATGCAATAGAGCTGGTAAATGTCTCTAACTCATGTTGGACAAAGCAATTACTGGTTTTGATGAAAATGAGTGGACATTACCTGTTCAAAAAATGCATGTTATCTGGACCAGCTCTCATCTTAAGAATATATAAAGAGGACAAGGAATGCAACCAATAACTGATGAAAAAAATAATGTAGCTAAAAGGAAGCAAATGAAAAAAATAATAATCAGGAAACAAAACAAAAACCCACAACCAGCAAACACCCTGATAAACAGACCCACTCTCAGGCCAAGCTGCAAACATTGAAACTTACAGAAGAGTCTCCAAACAGAGTTTTGGAGCCCTGCAGTAGTGGCCTCACTATGGTAAACTAAATCATCTGTACAAGCTGGTTCCAATAAACCAATCAACGTGATAAAGGGGAGCTATTATATTACAAAGCCCAGAAGGCTGTGGTACTTCCACTATCATGCACTGAATAGGTTAAAAGTATTTTAATGCAACCTTCTACATAGCTTTCTACAGTGAAAACAGAGCTACAGGCAGAAAAATATCCCCTTATTAAAGTATACAGTAGGTCACCAGGACAAATTATAAGGAATTAATCTGGTTTGTCCTGATTACTGTGAAAACAGTTTAAGAAACTATGTAAAAGCAGCTGGGAAGAAAACACATTTTATATGAAGTCTTGCAATAAAAAGTTTCTCTTAAAAAATGAATTACATATTGTAGTTAAAGGGGGCCTTTCAAGATGCAGTCATGTTTTCTACTGGAGGGAAAGTTACCCTGGAATCAGCCTCTGAAGAGAAGACTCCTTGCCACCTTGCAGTTTTTGTTCTATTATTTCTTTCCTGTCTTCAGTACTAGGGATGTGACAGAAGAGAGAGGCAGTTGCCTGTGAACAATAAATCCCATTTTGAAACATCCGCTGTTCTTGGAGCTCTGTGGTCATCTGACATTCAGTAAAACAGGATAAAGACAAAACAAAGTCTGTGAGCCAAATGCCAGAATCCTTACTCAGGCTCTGTTCCCTGTTGTTGATGAAAAATGTGCGAGAATTGGCTAAAAGGGAGAGGAAATTACAGTCAATTTCAGTTCCTTACAGTTTCCTCTTGAATTCTCTGGTCATAATGTTTTTTTAAATCCCAGGAACCTCAGGCCTTGAAATTTGAAATGCATATTTTAGGTGATCTGAAGGCATCAAACAACCAAATATGCATGATATAACATTTAATGATAACTCTGGGCAGCATAGTTCTACTGAATTTTCTTGATAGTGTTTGTGTATGGTGTATCCATAGGGGGCCTGCTGGGCCAGGCAAGTTTCTCGGGAATGCGGCTCCAGTGCGTGAGGTGACACAGGTTCTTTGAATATGGACCAGCAGGGCATGATTTGTCCCCCAGTCTACACAGGCAAATTCCAGTGAAGCTTAAACCCCTCATTGTTTTCTTAGGACAGTATTTTGTGCAAACTGGGAGAAGGAAGGAGTTGCATAGAAAGGTCTTGGGCATATAGGGTGACCTGGTAGGACAAGCTCTCCTTACCAGCAAAGCCTTCTGAATTTTTGGTGTGTCAGTTGTTGAAGTCACAGGGTGTAAGGAAAGACTGTGAAGACTCTGCTGAGCTAATGCTTTCAATGCTTTCTCCAAATGGGAGCCCTGAGTGTCTGCAGCTCTGCTGTCAGTGCAGCTAGCTTTGTGTAGTTGTCTAGATTGTCAGCAGGTGTAAATAGACAAGACACCTCCAAAAGCCCACCCAGCCCTGCCTGGCCACCTTTGTTGAGGATCTAAGCTTTAAACACATGAGGCTTTGTGGAGTACCTGTGGTTTGGGTGAAGTCTTAAGAGATTGAAACTGGTGTAGCTCAACATGTCTCTAGGCAGTTGTTCCAACAGTCACTGACTGCACAGTTAGCTTCCAGATTTTACTCTGATCCACAGCGTCAGAGCCATAAAGCCCTAAGTGCATCGTGCCTGTTACTTATGAACACATTCAGACCTCACTGGCTTCCACCACAAATCTCCCAATGCAATCATGACAATTAGTTATTTCATGAATAACAGGAGAAAATATGACATACTGAGAGCTATCTCTCCCAGCTCCCCTTCCTGCAAGCCCTTGATTCTGCAGTATTTGAGAAAGAAAAACTAATTCAAATATTAAGTACAACTTCTTGTCACAACAAATATAGAATAAAAAAAAAAAAAGATTTTAAATACTTGGTATCATTTATGATGTAATCTCCTGGCAATAGAAAGCTAGCAATGTGCTGCAGTCATGCTTTCAATTATATTACTAAGTAATCACACATTAAAGTCTAATGGCAAATGAGTCTTTATTCCCAGGGTGCCCTGTCCAATTGTTTTCTAAATTGGTTTCAGGAATAAGGATGCAAGCATGACTGCAAAAATATTATTTATGGTTTGGAAGTAATCTTTTGTATCCTTTTTTTTTTCCCTGTGTGCTTTCTGGCAGATATTTCAGAATGTAGTTTATTATTTCTAGGTTCATGTTTTAGTTTGACAGTTAAGAAATGCTTAAACCTCATGATAAACTTGGTTGGATTGATAGATAGAGTTGTCAGATTTCCATTGCCACCAAATGCGTTCCTTGTCCCATAGGAAATTAATATTCTCCAAGGAAAGACCTGTGCTGGAATTCAGTATTTTTGCCTTTCTCATGCACTTGTATCTCCCCTTTTCAGTGCCTGCAGCAACGGGTATACAGTAAAAAGAATGTAGAGGCTTTGTACCTTGACAATACCAGAGTCTTCAAATATGACAAAATGTAGGACTTAAAGTCCTTCTCCTTATAAAAAAAGAATATAAAGAAACTAAATGTACTCCCTGAAGGATGGAGAACCTCAAAGTACAAGATAGTTCCTGGATTTTTAGGAAGGTAGGAATTAAAATAGTGGGGGAAATGAATGCTAAATGTTTGACGTTTGCTGCTATATTGCACTTTGCATGTTGGAAAAGTATATTTATAGAGATTACCCTTTCCTTTTTTTTTTTTTTTTTTTTTTTTTTTTTATATAGCTGTGTTTAAACAACTCGGCTATCTTTAATGAACAGGGGTTATGCATTCAACTGCATTTTCACATAGTGCTAAAAAATAAAACACTTTATAAATCTAATTAATCGAGCCATCACACATTAAGTTAATCAAAAAGATACGGTACCTCTGGTGGTTATTGAGTACCACTTAGGTGCCACTCAGGTACAAAGAAGGAAGAAATGCAAAGCAGGCTTGTATGAAAACTATATGCCATGAAAAGATCATGAAAAATTGGGGTATAGTTGCAATACCAGACCCAGCTGAAGCAGCCAGCATCATGAGCAGTAGCCATCTGTTCATTGGTGCATACTATGCACTGCTACTGAGAATGGAATTTAGAACCTGAAAAATCTAGATACTTTGGACAGCCCAAATTTAAAGTCTGTTTCCCTATTGACACCAGTTCTAATTATGGGAAACTTCTCCATGATCTGTGGTACCCTCAGAGAAGCAAAGCTTTATGCTGCTGCTGATATTATTATTGATATGAATGTGTACATATATACAGAAAGAAAGATACCTTCGGAACTTACTTGTATTACACAGGAAGGTATTATCAAAGACACCACTATTGTTGGGTTGGTATTTGTGGAGCAAGCTTACTAGGGCAATGTACATTTCTGTTGGATCTTGCTGTTCCCAGGATTTCTGCCTCCAGTCCTCCTTGTGCTCCCCATGCTGTGTGGTTTGTTGCTTTATGAGGAGATACTATGAAACTGATTTTTTTTGTTTCATTCTTCCTTTCCTTTCACACCAAATGTGTCATCTGGTGGAATGACAGTGCTACCGGATACATAGACCCAGCAGGAGCCCAATGTGAGCACTGCCAAGCTGCCCCAGAGCCCAGTATGAGCCCTGCAAGGTTTGATGAATTCTGAAAGTTAATTAAGTCAGATGGCTAGTTTTAGTTAAGACCATAAGTGGGTCTGATCCCTGTGAGATTTTGCTATAGCGAAAATGCAAGTACTAGAAATTACATTATCGTAATGACTTTTACAGAGTCTATATGCTGAGACTGGTAACTGAGCAAGTGAAAGAGGTTGCTTTCTAAGTAGGAGATATATTATGAGGACAGCATTAGACCACACTAAAGAGAATGTTTAGCACAGAAGTGAAATTCAAATTAATAGTGTTGTGTTAGATGGACCTGGTTGGTTGTTTTGACAACCTCTATCTCTGCTTTGTACTGCAGCACTTGATAATGTTGTAGATATCAGTGCAGACCACCTCTGAGTTTTTTTATAAAGGAAGTCACTGCAACCAGCTCTGGGAGAAGGGATTGCCTTGGTAGTGTTTTTTCTTAATTATATGACCTGAAGATTAGGTGAGGTCATTTTTCAGAAGGGGCCTGGCTCTCAAATCTGCAAATAGTGTGGGTCATGTGAGAAAACTGGCATGACTGGGACCCAGACTAGGACATCGTTGGACTTAGTCCCTGCAGTGCTGTGCAGGATGTCTTGCCTCCATGTTGTGAGCTGCACAATGTGGGCTATGAATGTGACTCTTACTCAGATCTTTAACCTAAGTCCTGAATTAAATTTGACAGGCCTAAGTAGGATTGTGACTCAGTGTGAGCCAGATATTCTGAAATAGTCCTGCATTATTTATTTGATTGGTTTGCTTTCAATGTAAAATTTTATAGGTACCATGGGTTTTTTAATGTGGTGAAGTGCTCATTTTAAGGGTAGTGCTGTAAATACTACAGTAAACAAGTATATGAATAATTTCTTGAAGTGTTCCTTCCTTCCTATCCCATAAGTGCCCTTGAGAGACTTTAGCAATAAAGTGCCTTGTATTCAACTATACTTAGGAAGGAAGTCTAGAAAATCTGCTTCTTGCATTTATTGGGTCACTTCTTGACCTGAAACAAGATCAGCTGAGGACAAACCCTAAGCATGAAAGATTAAAATTTATAAAAATGACAGTTGCTGCATGTGTTCTTAACAAAAATATTCTTGTTTTGAGATATTAACTCTATCTGCCTCTTCTAGTAAAAGAATAGGGACCGTTGAAGAAAATTAGGTTGGAAGTGTTCCAAATACTCCAAGCATAATTTGCTGCTGCTTGGTTTGTGCTACAAATGTTCAGAAATTAATTAGAAAACTGTCCAAATTCCCTGAGAGAACATTGACATGTCTTTTACCAAAGATTGTTGCTAACAGTAAGAAATGGTTCTGGTATAGACTATATTCAATGTGTGCTAAGTACTCATTGTAATATCACTGTATTTAAAGGTCTCCAGGTTTTATAATAATTTAGCTTTTTTTTTTTTTTTTTTTTTTGTTCAGAAATTAATTAGAAAACTGTCCAGGTACAAAGAAAGTGGGGAGCAAGGGAATAAGAAAGGACCCTTGCTCTGAAATGTGGCCAATTCAAAGAGGAAAAGGTGTATACAGGATGCTTTTATTCCCATTTTACACTATAGGTTCTTTAAGCAACTGCCTAGTGTAAGCAACTCTTGAATAGGAATGCTAATATGCAACTAAACTAAGATTTTGGTGGCTCATCTAAAATCACATTTAAAGTCTATGACACAGGCAGCAATGAGGCTCAGATCTCCTAAATCCCAATCCTGTGTTTTAGCAGCAGTGTCAGCCTACCTTTAAATATGACTCTGCTATCATGTATTGAAGATTATAAAGCATCTGTATCTTCCTCTCTCTCTCAAGTTCTAGAGAGCTCAACAAGTTTTAACTTTCTTATCGTTAACATCAGGGGGTTTTTCTTTTTTTTTGTTTTTCTTTTTTTTTTTTAGTTAATGTCTTACATTGTGTGAGCAAAGTATGATCTAGTTCCAGTGCAAAAGCAGTGTGATTAGAGTCAATCTGCATAGGTGGCTGTTTTGTAACTCAGTTCAGGTTAATAATTTAACCTCATTGCTACAGAAATGCTACAGGAAGAACTTTCTGTCAGGGATGTTTTCATGGATGTTTGGGAAGTGTGCATTTACAAGTTACACATTAAAATACATTATCAACATTTTAGTCAACTTTTTCTCTTCTAGCCTAAGCAGATCCTAATTCCTCCTTTTGGTAATGATTTGAAGCATCATGACTTCTTTCTGGATTGTATTCAGAGATGTTAAGACTTTAATTTGGCTTCATTACATTTATAGTTTTATTTTCTCAATTTTGGCTACTATGACTTCTAAAATTAAAGAAATAGCAATGCAACACATTAAGGTGGCATATATTGGAGACTTAAGTTATTTTTGCTGTTACTATGGAATAGATTATTATTTTTTTTCTTAGAAGGAATTTTGAGAGGCAACTGACTAATGAATGAGCTCATGATCTTGGAATCATATATATTTATGATGGGCTTTGACCTTGGTAGACTGTGGACTAGTCTCTATATACATCTTGTATATTGCATTATAGGATTCTTCCTGTGATTATTGTGTACTGTACTTGAAGTAAGTGAGATACTCTATGTACAGTAATTTTGGATTGCAGCTAAATAAAGATTAACATCTATGACACTGAGAAATGGTAAAAGCCTCCAGGGATATGTCAGATATAAGAAAGTGCAGTGAGCCTGTCTATATAACAGATCACACCTTGACTGAGAAGCTTATTCTGAAATCAATGCCACACAACTACATACACAAAATCAGGGCAAGTCTTCAGATGAGAATATAAAGTATAAGCAATGTTCAAAATCATAAATGCATGTTCCTTTTTTCAGCTGAAAAGCTGGTTATGGAATAATCAAACTTTTTGGTTTTTTTTCATTTAAGGAACATGGCCAAAGATAACTAGAAATTGATTCCATTTAATTTTTTTCCAAGGAATCAAATAACTTATTTCCATGGACTAGCAACCTAAGCCGATGGACAGGGCAGCTAGATGGTGAACACACACTTTCACATGAATCATGAAGCTGTTATCAATCTTGGGGGGTTTGTGGATGCAAATTCTCATGAGCAATTTCTCCTTTCTAAATTCAAATCAATATATCTTATTCTCCATTTCTATTCTCAAGATTGTAAATTGAAGCATAAAATCAAAGTTTTCGAGTTTTGGAACTCAGACACTGAGGATATGTACGTAGGGCCACGAAGATAATCAGAGGGCTGGAGCACCTCTCCTATGAAGACAGGCTGAGACAGCTGGGGTTATTCAGCCTGAAGAAAAGAGAAGGCTCTGGGGAGACCTCATAGTGTCCTTCCAGTATCTGAAGAGGCTACAGAATAGCTGGGGGGTGGACTTTCTACAAGGGCGCATAGAGACCAGAGAAGGGGTAATGGCTTTAAACGGGAAGAGGGTAGATTTGGGTTAGACACTAGGAAGAAATTCTTTCCTGTGAGGGTGGTGAGACACTGGCACAGGTTGCCCAGGGAGGCTGTGGATGCCCCATCCCTGGAAGTGTTCAAGGCCAGGTTGGATGGGGCTTTGAGCAACCTGGTCTAGTGGGAGGTGTCCCTGCCCATGCAAGGGGGTTGGAATTAGATGATCTTTAAGGTCTCTTCCAACCCAAATCATTCTGTGATTCTATGATATGCATTCAGACTTCTGAGCTTAATTGAATTTTCTTGAAGTTTACCTTTTACAGCTGCACACAACAATAAGTTTCTCTGTATAATGTGTGCATGCATATATATGTATATAAAGTGCAAACATTCTGTTTAAGACATAACCAAGAATCATGTACTGGAAATGCAAAGGGTGTCAAGGAATAGTAAAACATGAAATAGTTAATCAGGGATCTGAAAGTACTTCCCTACTAGTAGTAGTTAGTCATTCCTGAAAATGCCATTTATGATAAAGCTTTCATTACATAAGTATTAAAAGCTAAAAAGTGTTTGTGATCATTTTAACTTATTCCTCAATTCAGTAGAATTTGTTTCTTATTCCCAAATGCATTCAAACTAATGGTTAGTTGTAAACATGTGCTGAAGTTATATGGGCATGAATACATAATTAATTTTTAAGGGCCCTTGTTGAATAGGTCTACTTTTCTGATTTAGACTCTGACTGTGGGAACCCATGATGCATTTTCATTTGTAATGAATATCATATTTTATTAAGTTCACTAGAAAACATGCATTTTTTTAATTAATGTGGACTAGCTCTTTCATTTGGGTTCTGATTCTACTCTCTGCTTATGTGTTCCTGTAAATCTGGGGTAATTTGAGCAAGTTACAACATTAGATTATTCATAAAACTATAGATGGGGATTATGCTGACTTAATCTAATATACTGCATCTTTTTCTTGATGCGTGTGGTGAGCTATATTGATTGATTAATTTCTGTATGTTTATACCTAGAGATTGAAGTGGTTATCCTGCTTTTGTAGTAACTAGTTCCTCTTCTTGCTAATTCTTTTACTCTATGCAATAAAAGAAATTCAAAGTAAAAGCCAGTTACTGTATATCCTGTGCATTAAGGTTGCCATTTGGTGCCTTAATTAAAAAATTCTGCCAATTAGTAACATAATTTCAACCAAAGTTTGTATGGAGACCACTAAAAAGGCATTGTCCTTCAGCCTGAGGGCAAAGATCGTGTTCAGAAACAATTCCTTTTGTCTGTGAATGGGTATATTGTTCATTCTTTGGAAAGCTGACAAAGATACTTGTTGCTGATGTTTACATTTCTGTCGAGCTGTATGAAAATGTTACATCCCACACAGGCAGACCTTGGATCATGTGAAGGGAGGAAAGGGAGTGTAGGCATCTTATCACACAGTACGCACAGACATGCATGATGGTGTGACAAAAGACCTTGACTTTGGGCCTGCCTTCTCACCACAGACCTTCCCAGTGATCCCTTGGCTATGTCTAGCACTGGCTACTTCCTCTGGACCTGATAGTGCTTTCCTGGCTTGACTTGAGACCTTCCTTAACACTGCAAACCCTGTTGATCTTTTTGTTGAACCTAGTTGAACCAACTCTGGGCCCGCCTTGCTTGAAGACAATGGAACAAGTCACCTCTCTGGTGAAACCCTGCTAGCTGTGTTACCACCCTTGGCTCCTGACCCTTTGTGCCTCAGGGCCAGGAGCTTGCATCTTCCTGACATACTGTTTACTTCTGCTTTTCATAAAGTCTCGGTTGTGTGGATGAAATGGTCTGACAAGGTGCTATATGACACCAAGCTGAAGTTTGCACGCCTTCTTGCAATGTTTTTGACAGGTTGTAGGCTTTGAACGAAGAGAAGTAGGAAAAGACATGCTACCGGGGTGGGGAAGAAACAGGCAGATCCCCACCATGCATTTATTCCTCCTTTTGAAGTACAGTTGTGTCTTTTTTTGGATGCAACATATACAGCTATTACTGCTTTCTATCACAGCAAGAGCTTCTGCCATTTTTTTCTTGATACGTAGTCTTTACATTGGCACACAAAGTTAGATGAGTCCCTTCAGTGACCTTTCAGAAAGTGGAGGTGGCTCAGCTAAGTGCCCTGAGCAAGAAGAGTGTGGGTTTGAGAACCTTGTGTCATCATCCATTGCACTGAAATATTACATTAAATGGATAGGCGGATTAAAAAAATCCATTTCTTAATCATTCAAGTCCTGTCCATATGTTTTTTGTGCACAAAACCCCCGAGCTGTATTTAAGAGTTGGCTGAAAACCTGCCATAAATGACTGCTGCTCCCATTTTTTGTTTTGAGAGGATGTTTGCAACACAGGAAAATCAGGCTATGGATGTCTGAGTTTCTGTGAGTGCTCATGACAGGGGAAACTAGATGTTAAAGTGTTTCCAATGGAATAAAAAGTCACTGCAAGATACAGATGCAACAGAGTTTTCAACCACTGGTTAAAGCTTTGGCTCATGTTGTCCATAGTTGTGAAATTGTGACAAATGACTATTAATAGCTTTTCATCTGTGCATCCTGTAAAATACTGTAATGCCACTTTGCATAATTGAACTGGAAGGTTATCTAAAATTCATATTCACACTGTTCATACTAAACAATATAGACATAAATTTTGTATTCTCATGGTGTTCAGATTGCACAGGGCATGTTCAGAATTTCTCTCCTAAATCATGTTTTTTTTTTCTGTTTGTACTGTAACTTATCTGCAAATTTGTTTCAAAATGAAGCCTTCCCAAATAGCCTATTAAATTCATACCTTTAGGCATTCGGTCCATAGTGAAACTGTGTTAGATCCTAAAAGCACTGTACAAGAAGTAACCGTACTCATGATAGCAGCTTTTTCATTAGAAGTCTACAGAAGTAGAACAAGGTAGTGGACATTGCATTTAACAGAGTTAATTAGTGTACAATGGTTATTTAATATGTTAATCAAGTTTTAATCATGATAAATAGACTAATCTTGCCATTATTCTGCCACAATAAAAGTGTAATTGAAATAGATTGGAAAAATATAGTACATTCTTGTCAGTATCTTAAAAACTCTGAGCTCAGAAGCACCACAGTGCTCAGATGCACATTTCAAAATAAGTTGTATTTAATCAAAGTAGATTTAATTTGGTCAATAACCACTTGATAAGTTCAGACATAGTTCTGCAAACTTGTTATCTCTTTCAGCTTGATTTCCTATTGAAGAAACTACTGCAGTCCTATCTGTCTCTGACAATGTTTATCTTTCTTTCTGGACATTCTTATGAAGTCCAAACTCTTGGAAAACTTTGACCAAATTTGTCAGAGAAGTAGCAGTTCTGAATGAATGAAGTGTTCTCAAGCTTCAAAAAAGTATGGAAGAGGAGAGAGTTGTTACTAGTAGCTATGCTGACAAAGTGACCACAAGCTGAGCTCATGCATCAGACTTCCAGGAATCTGTGCAAAAAGGGAGGTGTCATGAGTCACTACAGATTTCTGTTGGGTTTCATTAGACATTAGAGAATCTAACCACAAATGCAAGTTCATAGGAATCTGGACCCCATTAGTTTTACTTGGTTACTTACAAAAAAAAGTTGTAGAAACTCTGCAGCAGAGTGTTCTTCATAAGATTTATTCTCTAGGCCTGTCACCAGCTTCTTTGGCCTCCTCTGTACTCACTCCAGCACCTCAATATCTCGCTTTAATTGAGGTGCCCAAAACTGGACACAACACTCCAGGTTAGGCCTCACCAGTGCTGAGCACAGGGGGACAATCACCTCTCTACTTCTGCTGGTCACACTATTTCTAATACAAGCCAGGATGCCATTGGCTTACTTCGCCACCTGGGCACACTGCTGGCTCATGTTCAACAGCTTGTCAATTAGAACCCCCAGGTCCTTTTCAGCCACACTTCCCCAAGCCTATAGTGTTGCCTGGATTTGTTGTGGCCCAAGTGCAGGACCCAGCACTTGGCCTTGTTGAAGCCCATATCATTAACATTAGCCCAAGGTTCTAATCTATCCAAGTCTCTCTGTAGACCTCCCTATCCTCATGCAGATCAACACTCCCGCCTAGCTTCGTGTCATCTGCAAGCTTACTGATAATACACTCTATGTCCTTATTGAGATTGTCAATAAAGATGTTAAACAGAAAGGGTCCCAACACTTAGCCCTTAGGAACACCACTTGTGACTGGCTCCAGCTGGATTTGACTCCACTGGCCACCGGACTCCACTGGCCACCACTCTTTGGGCCTGACTGTCCAGCCAGTGCTTGATCCAACAGATCGTGTGCTCATACAGGCCATGAGCAACCAGGTTTGTTTATGAGAGTTCTATGGGGAACCGTGTCAGATGCTTTTTCGAAGTCCAGATAGACAATATCCACAGCCTTTCCCTCGTCCAATAGTTGGGTCATCAGGTTGTAAAAGGAGATCAGGTTCATCAGGCAGGACCTGCCTTTCATAAACCCATGCTGACTGGGCCTGATCCCCTGGTTATCCTCCATATGTCTTCTAATAATACTCAAGATGATCTGCTCCATGACCTTCTCTGGTACTGAAGTCAGACTGACGGGTCTATAGTTTCCCGAATCCTCCTTTCTGGAGAGTTCATGGTCATGGGTGTATGCTCTGCAACCAAAGGGTTATCAGTATTTTAACGATCTTTTAAAATAATTAAGTCTGATGCACTAAGGGCTTCAGGGTTGAATCTCTAAGAAATCTGTAAAAAAAGTGCCTGTTATTGTTATGCTCTGGCTAACATAGTGAGATTTTATTATGTCTGAAAAAATATTGTTCTTCCAAGGTCATGAAACTCAAACCCACTCTTTTTTTTTTTTTTTTTCCCTCTTCCTATTAACTGTTTTTCTACAAGCTGTTGGCTTGATTTTTTCATGTACTGCTAAAAACAGCAATGTGGGTAAAAATCATACCCTTTTAAATTTTACTACTGGAGAATGATTTCCTGCAGACCTTTCTGTTAGTAGGCTCACAGGAGGAGTACATTGTGGGGAAGTTTACAGTGCTGTGTCTCTTAGCAAAAAAATGTAATGTTTAAGTGAGGCAGCATACACTGCCTGTTTCTTGACTGATCACTTTTGAGTTGTGGTTTGGATTATTTCCTGTATTTCCTTTTTTTTTTAAGAATAGGTTAAACAAAGAGAATAATTCATAATTATGCATTTGAAATAGTTGCTGCTAATTTTAACAATGCCCTTTTTATAGGCCGATCAGCAAAAAGCAATCAAAGGTTGCTGATGCAGAGTCCAATTTGACCTAATAGTGACCAAAACAAGCACCTGAGTCAACTTAAGTTAGTGGTGCAAATGACATAAACACCTTTCTTTTAATAGTAAGAAGCTTTTTCTCAGAATGCTTTGTCATAGCATTGAAGAGCCCCTTATTCTTCTTTTCTTCATCTCTGCAGTTCTGGCAGTCCGGGGAGGCAAGCTGAAGAATAGAGAAATCTCCAGATGATCTCCCTTCCTGTGCAATGGTGCTGAGCAGACAGGGCAGTAGCTCTGCCCCAAACAGACTGAAGCACCTGCTGGTTAGGTACATATTGCAATGATGATTGCTCGGCTAAGTTATGGCAAGTTTTGGCTTTGAAAAGTAGTTGCCATACAATATTCCCTTACTACCAATAATTTTGTGCCTGTTGTCTGTACAGATTCAGGGTTACTCCTGAGGAGCCCTGTTGCCCATGCCAGGTATCTGTGCTCACCATATAATGCTTTAGCATTCTGAAACTTGCAAATGTTTGTTTGCTGATTTCTGCAGTGCCAAGAACTTGCTGAAATTTTAAGTAAGCAGTGTAGGGATGCATATTGCTCAAACAATTTATGGAACCTCAAGTACAAACTTTTTGTTCAGTAAACTGAAAGATGGGGTCATTTCAGATATTCAGATAAATTAACAGGAGATGGTATCCAGTCCAATGTTGGCAAAACAGTACCCACATTTTTTATATATGATTTTTCCCTCTACTGAAGCTCTCAGAAGAAAAAAACCTAATGGGTAAATTCATTTGATAAACTAATTGTTCCTTTGTTTTGATTAAGTTATTTCTATTGTCCAGGTTTCAAAAACTATCCATATTCTCTTTTAATTAAAATGTTCACTGATCATTTTTACTTAAAATTTAATTAAGAATTAATGTACATCAGTTGTTAAATAGTAAGTTTTCTGAAACATTACAGTCTTGGAAAGGGCAATATAGCTCTGGTAAATTCAAAGTGTTGCTAACCTTTTTCTTCTTTTAAAGCCTATGGAAGTGAAATTCTTGGTTTCATATACTCTAGACAGTTTTGTAGAAAAGAAAAAAAAATGCAATGCCAGAAACAGTTTGTGAAAATCTCATATAGAAAAAAAATTCCATGTAGTTTTATTATTGTTGTTAAGCTAGCTCAAGAAAGGTAGTAATCTGTAATACTGTGTAAACTAAAAGTGATTTGAGAAGTCAGAGCATGCACATGACGGAGAGCAAAGTATTTGCCTTCCACTTATTAGGGACTTTTTTTATATAGTGCTCTCCAAAAAACCTTTGTATTTATAACATTCTGTTTGCTTACCCACTGACTTTCAAGATGGTGAAACACACAAAGCATTGCTATTATAAATATATGAAATTACTTATCTTCTCTACCCTAGTGATTTCTTTACCTATCAGTGGTTCAAAGTCACAAGCAATAGCCCCTGAAATTGAAGAGTAGCATGTTTAAAGCTAATGAGCTCTCCATCATACAAAGAACTACAGAGATCACAGCTAAGGCTAGTTGAAAAATGTTGGGGTTTTTTTGCAATTTTTCTTTTTTATTTTATTTTTTATGCTACTCAAAGTCTGGCTGGGACAAGTTTTAGCCTGTAGATCTTTGTCCAATTCTTCCCTGTTGTCATTCTGTTAAATGCTAAGATACCTAGGCTGTATGATTTGTCACCCAAATTATATGGTAGTGCTGCTATTTTTGTGTCTGTCAGCTTAAATTTAATGAGTTATACATTCTGTGAGCCTTGACGTTTTAGTGCACCTGTCAGAATAATTTGATGTGTGGTTTTTAGAGGAGGGTTGTTTGTTGTGGTTTTTTTATACCAGAAGCATAGTAATATTGTATGGTATTCAGTCCAAAAGGAAGGCACAATGTTAAAGGTTCTTTTTCTCAACAAAGAGAATTTAATTAACTGTAGAATACATTTCTGTTTTGTGGTCAGCCAAATAGACTGGTGGCCCCAAACTTGTTTTCTGTAAACACCAGCATGAAGGAAACTTTCCTTACACAAATGCTCATAAAAATCAAGGTCAGTTAATGTCTAAACCCTAATTCTATTCAGAACCTGTGGCTATTTCTTCATAGCTAATTCAAATGCTCTGTTTAAATGATGATTCTTCAACTCTGTGCAAGAGTCTTGAATATGGCTGTGGCAATGACGTGGGGAAAGGTGTTCTGATTTTTTTTTTTGTTATGCCTCATGACTTGATTAATATATTATTGTTCTGAGATCAGGAGCTAAGGTGCATTTACCTCTGAACTTCTGGTGTCTGAGAACTTACCACTGACTTCAGAAGAACGCTGGGGTGAAGCAGGTTTTGCAAAACTGTCAGTAAGTCTTGGTGAGGGAAGGGGAATGTGACAGCAGACCAGTGAAAGCAACTCACGTGGAACTGGCAATTGTCCAAATGATCTAATTCCATTAAACTGGAAACTTGTGACACTCTTCTTAGGGGCATATGGGATAAATGAAATAGATGGCCACTGTGCCACATCAGGTCAATAATTGCCTTTAAAAAGTAAATATGGTCTCCAACCATGTTTGACAATAACTGGAAATGATTCTTTGGCAACCATCTATTTACCAAGCCCAATGTGAACTGTCAGAGCTGATTAGGGCAAGGTAAATGTCAGGGCACTCAATTAGATACAGCCAGCCAATTTTTGCTGTAGTTTCCATGATTAACACCATCCAGCAACAACTCCTGGCCAGCTCCGCAGAGACAGCTGTCCCTTTTCTGAACATTATTACGAGACTTTACTCCTTTCAAAACAACAGTGGTAACTTCGTTCTCCTCCCCGCCCCCCGCTTTGGCCAAGCAGGCAGCCAGCAGCCCTGATGCAGCGGCGAGCAGAGGAGCACCGCTTCCCAGTCCATCAAGGGTCCCAGGCCCACCCCCGGTTCCGCCCCCCCGCCCCGCATCCCGCAGTTGTGGCGGGTCCCGGGGCCCCGGGGCCGGTAGGTGGCAGTGTGCGCGTGCGGATGGAGTTCCGCGCCCGCCGCGCCGGAACGAGTCCAGTAAAGATGGCTTTGTGACTCAGAAGCATTTATTAAGTGAGCCCTTGGCCGTGGGATTGTCACGCCGCCAGGTCTCTCCTGCAAGATCCAGCAAACCACAGGTGCTGCTCTGCAAGTGCATGCTCGGAAACAAGGCTGAACCCTCTCGGAGGAGAGGCGGGGGGGAAGAAAAAGAAAAAAAAAAAGAACACGTGTGCTATTCATTTATTCAGAGCCACGCAATCTGCCAATCATCCTCTACATCACTCGGTGCCTCGGGAAAAGCTGCTCAGAAACAATCTTTGTTACTCGAGAGAACCAAGCGTGTGCTTTTGTGCCACTTGGAGAAAGCATGAACCATTTTTTCCCTCATGAAGCTCAGCTCAATTAGGGGAAGATCTGAAACCTCTGACCCTTACAGGTTCAAACTGAACTGAGCTAAACCCTCCCCTTACTTCCTCACTCTTCACTCATAAATAAAATAAGATCCAGAGGAGGGAAAGGAAAGAGGTCTGAAATGACAGTCCAGGCACTGGAAGAAGGTTGTTAGTCTCAACTATGTGGTTATACTTTCTAGCTGTAGAGACGGTGTGTGTGTAACATACCTCAAACAAACTCAGGAGAAATATGTGTGTGTGTGTGTATATATATATATTTAACTAATAAAAGCTTGACTTTAACATAAATTATATTGTTAGCAGTATCAACAGACAGGGATTAAAGATCTTTTTTTCCCACCCTCCCAGAAGAGACCAAGAGCCCTGTATCAATGGATGCCAATGGGAACTTGGATATACAGCAAGATCCACACCTTGGGACAGCAGGAAAGTGCTTTGGCATTTGGCACTTTGGCATTGTGCATCTGAACGTCAGTCAATTCTGTTTCCTTTTTACTAAGGGGACTGGATAAAGGTCGTTAAAGGATGAAGTAGAGACCTGGACAAAGGAAGCCACTTACAGCACCACTAGAAGAAGGAGATGTATCGAGCATACAAAATCCAAGAGTTATGCTAGATATTTTTAATTATCATATATTGACATCTTATATGATACTTTACTTTAAAAATGCCACTGCTTCTAACTTGGATGGGGTATATTTTCATCCAATTAGTCAAGTAATCAGATTCATAGCTACTCTTACACTATGCCTTTCATCATTCAGTGATCTTTATTCTCCAGTTCAATACATATTGAGCTGAGACAGCTGCCTTTCAACTCGGTCTGCCTTAAAGCCGCACTAGCCCTTATCTCCAGATTTTCTATTCTTGGGATAAGCACAGCTTTTATTTATTTAGTTGTGATACAAGTTTTTCTACTTAAATATTTCTGAGAGACGAAATTTTTTTGCCTTTGCTAACAGACATCCATGTGATACTTTGCATTCCCTCTAGCTCCAGTGGATTGCTATCTTAGTAGAAGCATAAAAACATGAATGGATCTTCATAGCTCATCTAGACATTTCCTCTGGTCCAGTTCAGGACTGTGTACCAAACTTACCACAAAAACTGTTTGTTGGGTAGTTTCATCAGCCCCTGCTCAGAGAGTAATTGCCTCTTGAATGAATGGAGAATTCTCTTTGCTATGACTGTTTTTTGGATTTGTTTTTCTGAAGCCTGTCAGAGCAGCTCACCCACCAGTAAGCTCATGATAAGGATAGGATGGGCCAGGGTCTATCCTGTGGTGCTTTTCATACAGGTCCACAATAAACTCTTTCTCACACTCTCTCTATCTCTCTCTTTTTTTTTTTTTTTTTTTTTTTTTTTCTTTTTTTTTTTTTTCATGGATTCTTTTATAGATCTTTACAGCACATAGGTTTTGAAATGTCACACTTCCACTGAACACCTATTGCAGGAATCAGAATTAAAAAATGTCTTTGTCTACATTCAGAGTCACGTATGTGATCTAGGAGTCATTAAGAGTAGCCCAGAAAGTCTAGTGGGTTGTGGGAAAATAATCTTGGGTTTAACTCGTAGCAGCATTTTCCATGAAAAATGCTGTTGAGGATGATAAGGGGTCCCAGAGGAAAAAAAATACTTAAAAATGCTGGATATCCCTAAAATCAATAGCCTTCACTATCCACAAGTAGTTAGAGAATCAGAGTCTGTTAATAAGTTTTTCGTGTATGCTTCTGAAACTCACTTTTTTTTTTTTTTTTTTTTTTGGTGTGTGTGGGGTATCTTACTTCCGCTTTTGACATGAATAGGCTGCACAGGAGTTTCTTAACCAGCAGCCAAAATATGGGCTCACATGTTTTCGTAAAGTTAGTTATACATCTGTTTTGGGTAAAATTTTTGCAGGAATGGAATTTGACCTATAGTGTTAGGCTCTTTGTGCGATTTGTTTGGGCTGCTCTTAAATTTTTTTTGGTTTTGTTTATATTCATCTGTGTAAATTCTAAAAGGAAAAGTCACCTGAATCAAACAGTGTACTTGTCTGCTTTTCTGTCTGCTGGATGAAATCTGAAAATAAGAGAGGAAAAAATGAAAACCTATTTGATCACGGCCGTGAAGGAGACAAAAGCTCTCCAATTCCGGGTTTGGAAAGTTTTTATTCCTTTAAGTGATGGGCTAGTCTCCAAAAACCTGTGAAGTGTTCAGTTTGAATAAACAATCAAAGATCTGGCTGTTTATCTGAGGCTTTTCTATAGCCCTTTGGGGTGGAAATGGGTTTGGGAAGCTTGAGAGAATGAGCTCTTTGTACTCTTTGCATTTGGTGTGGTCAGCAGTATCACAAGCATCGTCTTTCTTCCAGTCATTTGGCAGTTCAGCTTCCTGTTCTGGTCCCACATGAAGGTGTATGATACTGGAACTAAAGAAAGGGTTCTAAAGCAACACTGTACAGAAAGAAACTGTAAATATATATTAGATTTCTTTCTCTGCTTGCCTTAAATCAAAAGGACCATCTTCAAAATCATGTCTATGAAGGGACTCTTTATGCACAAATGGGTTTTCCCTGTCTTGGAATAAGTGGACAGTCAATCTGGCACAGGCAACAAATTGGTCAGGACTTCAGTGGTAGATGCCTCCATGATTTTAATTTTTTTTTCCTGTTAGTGCAATGTTTCCCAACTTTTACTCAGTTTCATCTTTACTGATATAATTATCTTTAAAGATAAAGGAGGTTTTGAATCTTTAACGAAAAGCACTGGGTTGTTTCGGGTTGAATGTGATATTTTGGAAGATTCCTGTTTTACCCCAGATGGTTTTCTGACTCCTGCTTCTGTTTGCTCATTTTTTAAAACTCTGTAAAAAAAATAAAATAAAAAAAATCCCTTGTGCATTGCCTCACTTCCTCATGTGCTGGATCATCCATGATGCAGAACATTGTAGGAGAATCTTTACACCACCTGACTTTTGGGTTGATTACTCAGACCTTGTGCTACTATTCCAAATCTGCAGGCTCCAGGCTCTGAGCTGAGAGATGCTTGATTGAGAGAGCTTGTCTGGCTGGCTGTGAAAAGCTGGGTAATATGTCATCTTTCACTCAGGAGGACAACATCTTCCAGGGGTACAGGAAGGGCTGTTGGCTTAGGCAGTACTGAAAGATTGTGGAGCTTACCTAAGCAGGGTGAGTGCCTTACAGGGCAGATCGGAAGTCCCTTGCTGGAGAAAGCTTTGGAGTTGTGTAAATCACCCTGTGCATACAAGTCACTCTGAATTACTTCTCAGTAAAGCAGTCCGTGATGGGATAGATATTTTTCCCATGAAGGGCAGCCTCTAGATATTAGGGTATGGTGCGTAACTTAAATTTACAGCAATAAACACCAATCCACCACAACAGGTCAGAGTACAGCCAGCCTGTTTCAAATCAGTTTGCAGTATCAGTGAAAATCTATTTGGCGCTTTTTAAGCCGAAGCAGATTATTCATTGTTTCCTTTAATGTTGTCTGTTTGGCTTAGGAGGAATGACTCAAGGAAGTCTTTCTCTAATTCAAAACAAACAGTCTACTTACACACTGGTTGTCTGAGCTTCACCTGCCCTTGGGAGTCCACACACATGTCAGGTGTCACAAGAGTGGAAAAGATTTTCGGGATCAAGTAGAAGAACGATGAGAGAGAAACATCTAGGAAGCCATGGCTGTTGATAGCTTGTCCTCTTTAACCTGATGTAAAGATCTGACTGAAAATGACATCCCTTGTGCAGGATACTGAGTTAGTACACTATTAGTTACTTACCCCTGGATTCCTCTCTAATTGGTAGAAAAAGATACATTACCCTAGAGAACAGTTCAGAGCACCTTGGGCAGGATCCTTCTTCATGGTCCTATGAAGAGAATGATTTCTCTCTGCTGACAACTGGCCTAGCTGGCTAACAGTGCTGTCTGAAGTCAGACTGTGCATGCTCTCTGTGTCTCCCTGGTGTAGGCAATAAGCAATCATCCAAGCTTGTTTGTACTGAAATTACTCTTTTTTTCATCACAAATTTCAGTTGTGACTAAACAATACTTAAAAAATGTAACATGAGTTTTGTAACTCTTACTGTCATGTAAAGATTACAAAGAAATGCATAATGGGTAAGAAAAGAGTATCTGGTATCTGTGACAAGGTAAAACTCCCAGTAAACTGAAACTGTCGAAATTTGGAGGCTAGTTGACAGGCTTAAAAAATGTAGAAACTGTAGAAACTGTAGAAGCTATACTTCTGTCCATGCTCAACAAGAGGTCTGTTACACTGCTAGCACTGAAAAAGTGATTTGCTGCTATGTGTGATGTTCTCTTGTTCATCTCTATTCAGCTTTCAAGAAATTCTTTCTAAGTGCCTTTTCTCTGTTTCTCTGTTGTGTCATTCCTCCATGATTTCTGGAAGGAAAATCTTACCACATGCTTGTGATCTTTGTATTAACCACTAGTCTAACTACAACTAGTGGATTAGACTCTCTTCTGCTACAATGTTTTAACCACTATCGGTGGAATTATTCTAGATTTTGGCAGATGTAACTAATCAGATTACTGAAATATTTATGTAGTCAAATTTATAAATTATTCTGGAGTGATATGCCTGAAGTAAGATAATGCTGTGTCTGAAGGCACCATAAAAGATATTTAATGAGAAGCCATCACTGTCTAAACCCCTTGATATTAAAAATATTTGATCTTTGGATCAGTCCTGTGGTATTAGGATACCATAGGTTACCCGTTCCACAACTCATAGATTCAAATTTTCTTCACATGAGGGTTATGAAGTATCATCAATCAGATGACCATTTCTAGACTTCTGAATTTCCTAGTTTTAGAGGCAGCTAAAACCTTATAAAAGGAAATAAGTGAAATCCAAATTATTTTCAGTCTACAGCATTAACATTTTCCATGCTATTTTAAAATTTAAAATATAATTCTAATTATTATTTTAAAAAGCAGTCCATAGATACTTCATAGAATAATAGAAAATATGGCTGAGAAGTATCAAGAAGTAGAATCAACTTTATCTGTATTGCCTAATATCCCAGTAAAAACCTCAAAATTGGGATTGCACAGTCTCTCTACGCAGTCTATTTTAAGGCTAAACTGTTCCTACTGTTAGGAAGTTTTCACTGTTGTGTTAATCTCACTTGCTGAAATGTAAATATCTTACTACTTTGCCAAAGTGCATTGAGTAGAATAGAACTATTCCTCTCTTTGTGAAAGTATTTTTCCTTCTCCATTAAGAGTATGAAATACTTTTTTTAAAAAAAATAACTTGCAGGCACTCGTGCATGTTTCTGTTAAATACGTTTGCTACAGTAACTGCAGTGCGCTTCGTACAATTATGTTATCCTAAATGCTTAGTTATGTCCCCTTCATTCTTTTCTTCTGTTGTTGCTTTTTTCACTCTCTGCACAGACCGATCCACAGTCAGTTTCTGCAGTGATTTTTCTGAAAGTTCCATTCCAAACTGCCAGAATACCATATTCCCAGGACAACAATAAATCTGATGTATTTTGACTATTTATCTTGCAGGCAATAAATAACTGTTTACAAAGTGTGTTTTGTGAATTCACTCAAATTACATTTGGGCTGCTGCAATCCTGGAAAAAAAAGAGGTGCTAGAGGTTTGATGTGGGAGAACATTGCATTTAACTTCAGGGGAGAACTAAACTTGTGATTCTGTCATCAAAGGTGAAACAGCAAAGCCCTATTTCTTGCTAACGTTAAACCATTTATTCTTATTTGGCTGTCATTTTTATTACAGGCATTCAGTCTGATGCTCATGACAAAAAGAGTTCAGACATGCTTCAAAATGATTTTGTTGCATACCTAGAGTAGAAAACTCTGCTTTATGGATGGTAGATAGGGGTGGCTTGTGGTTTACCACTGATTATAGATTATTTTAAAATTTATATTCAGAGCTGATAGCATCAATTTTTATTGGCACATACTCCTGTCTCAGTTTTATCTGTGGTTATAGGCATGTAGAGGAACCCAGACGTCTAACACTTGGTATCTTGGTGGGCCCAAGAGCCCTTCATTTACACTGGATTTGTCTACTATTACTTGTGCAACTGTTTTTAGAAAAAAATATTAGGTTATAATCGGGAGTATATGTTAGTGAAGATGGCATAATGATGAACAAGTTCTTATTGTCTGATGATTTAGTATTTCCTCTAAAGAAAATGGTAGTTCCTTAAACAGTTCATGTATATAGAACTTGCTCAAGTGAATGAGACATGTATAAGAAGCCACTTTTCTGAACTTGTCTGAAGTCTCCATATAAATTCCAGCCTTTGTTGCATTCATGTTCAGTAGGAAAGATCATTGTTATTCACAGGTTTTTCTAAACCTAAGCTGCCTTGATCCTTTTGAATCTAATCCCTAGATTGTTTCAGCAGATACCGTACTTACCTTTTTTTTTTTACTAGTCTGACAGCCACAGTCCTTCAATTTCCACAGCTGAGCAAGTGCAGCAACTTGCAGTTGTGTGCCTTGCCAAAGCTATTGAAAGAAAAGACAGTATTTACAATATGGACTGGAGCTGTCGCCCTTCTTCACACTCTGGGAGGCCATTGGAGAAGATCCTATCTTACCGTTTTCCCCGGTTTCTGTGGCCACAAGAGACAACTGGATTTTTTCCACTGTTCAAGTTACGTTAATGATAAATGTTAGATGTCTAACTTCCCTTTTACTTCATAGCAATAAGCAAATAAAATAAAAGCAAATAATTTTCTTGCACAGCACCAAAATGAGTGTCCAGTGGGCTTTTGAACACTGTATTTCTATGCTGCTCTGCCAACCATCAGGCCTATGATGGTTAGCTACTAAGCTCAGATAAATTTTAAACCAGATTTACTTTGAGTGCCCAGTAGCACTTTATTATTTCAAACTTTGAATTTATAGGCAAAATACATTGGGATCAAAATAAGATGATGTGCTTTAGCTACAGTTCAAAATACCTCTGTTAGCTCAGAAACAAGAGTTGCTTTTTGCACCTTGCAAAGTTTTTATATTTAAAACTGAAGCGGATGGAATGTTATCAAAGACTACATAGTGCTGAGGGTAAAGAAATGTGTATTTAATATATAAATAAAATTTCCTTCTGCTCAACCATGAAATCGGAACTTTAAGCAAAAACTAAAGCAAAACTTTGAGGAGGTACTTGATAGTTTATGTGGTGTGTTTACAAAGCAGAATGGTAGGGCTGGAAAAAGTAGGATACCCAAAACATACTCAATATATTGCTTATCAGATACTATCCTTATGACTCATCACTGTTCTCCTGTTTCTGCCAGAAAACACGCATGACACTTCATCTGGCAACCTGGTTGATTTATGTATCTAGCTAATGTGCTAACAAAAAGAGTGGAATGTTCAGTGTAGTAGTCCTCTTGCTTACTGGGCTGATTCTAAGTGGTTTAGGGTTTGCCATTCCAATGTGACACACTTATAAATCATCTGGCTTTTATAACCTGATTATCAGAGTCACTGAAAGTGATTTTAATGAGCCACTTGAGTGTCACTAGTCACTGTGGAAAGTTTTGTGAACATACATATAAAACAGGGATCTGGACAAATAATTTTGGAACAAATTACTTGTAACTTCTAAATCCACTGAAGTGTTCAATCTGAATAAGCAACTGCTAGGTTGCTTGTTGCAGTTCTGTCACTAACTGAGAAGTTTAATGTGCAACTACATCTGCATTATGTAGGATATAAATTAGTTTGCTCTGTGTTTTCCAAGTTCCAGCACAATAATGGTATCCCATTACTTCAGAAGTTCTAGTGTAATAGCAATAAAAAGTAATCAATAGCATAAAGATATCTGCTAAATAAATAAAACATATATAGAACATCTGTTAATATCCAGATAAATTTTGGCCACATAAGTTCTCAAAAATAAATTATAACTGTCAGAGAAAATATCTGCTAAGAAAAAAGAAAAAAGAAAAAAAAAAAAAGAAAAAAAAAAAAAGAAAAAAAAAAAAAGAAAAAAAAAAAAAGAAAAAAAAAAAAAGAAAAAAAAAAAAAGAAAAAAAAAAAAAGAAAAAAAAAAAAAGAAAAAAAAAAAAAGAAAAAAAAAAAAAGAAAAAAAAAAAAAGAAAAAAAAAAAAAGAAAAAAAAAAAAAGAAAAAAAAAAAAAGAAAAAAAAAAAAAGAAAAAAAAAAACAGATAAAAAGAGGGGAGTAGTTTACAGGAAAGCGACATGTGCTGAGAACTGTTCTGAGGAAGGTTCAAAACATGGTTGGTGATCCATGGTATTTCCCAGTCAGGTACTCAGCAGTCACAGTGCACACAACATCTTTTTGGGGCATATTTTTAGAAAAGTAAATAGACCTTTCTTAACATTTGCTTGAAGTATTCAGAAATGGTGTTTTGGCATTTTTTGCCCCAAAATGAGACCTTTCTACTTGTAAGGGCTGAGTGCCTTCACATGACATGCAGGTGTAACTACATAGAGACTTGCACTCATATCATAGTGGATTATACCTTATCCAGATTGCCTGATATGTCATTGTCACTGAGAATTCTTCTGTGATACATCACGCACAGATGTGCAGGTACTAAGAGCAGTAGTAACAGCTGGTAACAGGGTCACTTGCCACATGTCACGATATATAAGAAAACCTAGTGATCAGTCAATATAGTGTCAATGTTGCTGTGCCTCATAGTATGCTCTTATTTTTTGGAGCAAAAGGAAGAAGAGAAAGTAATACAAAATGTGAACAGTCTCATGTTATTTGGGTGAAGGAAAAATAAGGCAGTGTCTGAGGGTCTCTGTGAGCTGCATCTGTTTGGGGGCCTTTCACTGAGGGCATATTCAGGAAAAACTGCCTCATAAAACTCTTAGGCAAATCATAGCTATAAATCATAGGCAGCAAAACAATTTCCCTCAAGCCAATGGCAAATTGTTGCTATATCTTGAGTGTAAATTACTAACAATCAGCAACACACCTAGGAAATGGAGCAAGTCTACAATATATTTACGATTTATCAGAGGTGAATATACTTTTGACAGAATTTAAGATCTCTAGAAAAGCATAAAGAAATAGGTTTGTTCCTCACGTCCTACTTACCTCCCTTTCCAGGGGACCTTAGAGCTGGTGCAGAAGCTACTCAGTGCTACCTTTTTTATTGCCCATTCCCAAGCCTGAGTTGGTTTGGATGGTGGTTTTTTGGTTTTTTTTAGCTTTCATCAGGGGACATAATCTGTTGGACAAGATAATTAAATGTGTATGGGCTAGTTTCTGATCTTATTTGCAGAGTCTGCAGTAAATCTGAACTCACTCCAGTGACTGCAAGGGAGTCATTCTGGATTTATGTTATTATAAATGGGATCAGAGTTTGACTAGTACAAATGAATACTAAAGAGTGAGAAGAACTGTTCATGTTCATACTCTTATCCCCTGACAAAGGCTAACTTAACTTCCTTAGCCTTCTTCATTGAGCATGCAGAGGTTCAGTCACTGTTGATCTTTAGGAAGGGTGGAACCTGGTTTTACGGCTTTCAGAGAACCAATCATAATTATTAATTAATAGTAGTATTTACTACAAATGCCAGATGTGTTACTGCGAAAGGAAGTCTAAAGTAATTCTGATTATATACCTGTTTCTGCATTCACCTTTACTAAAATTAAGGATCACTTCTGTGCTTCAAACACCTTTTCTCCTTAAATTATACTTTTTTTTCCTGTCAATATTCTTGAGAGAGGAAAACTACAAAATAGATGATGCAGGTGCATTTTATTAAGCAAGAAGTCTGTATTTTTTTTACAATAATGAGCCAAGTATGTTGCTCAAGGTTTCATACCACTCT
>NW_009953786.1:7437580-7463217 GCF_000747805.2 Chaetura pelagica
CTCTTTCCTTGGTGTCTCAAGAAAATTCTGACTTGATTCTTAAACATAAAGCTTCCACTGGGGTTGGCCAGTGGCTGGATATACATGGAAGAGTGCTGAATTGTTTCATACTTAAGGTTACATCTTCCCTGTAGAGAGGCAGAGTTTTGTTTTCTTTCTTCTAGTATGGTGGGGAGCTGAAAGAATCAGTTTAATGTGCATTTTTGGTAAACATTTTTCTGAAAAGTAATTTTCTTGTAGACTGTGGCAACCACTCAAGTATGACCAGCAGAAGATTCATTCTGAAGACTGAGGATTGTGGCTGAAGACTTTTTGCCTCATTCTGTGATTGCAGGAACATAAATCAAAACAATTTTTTTTTAATCCTTTTTTGTGTTGGTTTATTTTCTTTTTTTCCTCCCAGTAAACAAAGCTTAACTGTTAGAAAGCATAGAAGCCAGATTTATCTCAGCTAACACTGAGTTTTGAAAAAAGGTGGGTGTTTTTATAGAATTCTTTTAAGTGGCTTGATTATTTATGACAACAGTTCTTTTTCCCCTTAACGAAGAGGAGATCCTGCAGTAGATACAGTTGATGCCATATTTAAGTGTCAGTTGTTATGTGCAGTGACTCCAAAGACAAATATTCCACCCCTTTCCAATTTATAAATATAACATTACAGAATGAGTATGTAATATTGGAGATTTTTTTTTACTCTTTCCTTTTTTTTTCCTCAGAAGACTGCAGTATGTCTCTTTTGCAGTAGTGTGTGAAGATACAAAGTAGGTGCATGTCAAGTAACTTGGTAGCTGTTTCTTTTCAGAGGAAGACCTGAAGTGCTCCACTGGCATAGAGGATATTCAGGCATCTGACATCATGCCAGGTGGGGAAGGGTTAGGACTTACATTTTTAAGTGGTACTTCCTCCCTTGGGTTTTCATCCTGTGACTTCCCCCACTGAGTGACTTAATGTAATCATGATCCCCTTCTGGCACCTGCCTAGCTGCAGATTTTCTTCTCTAGCTATAGACTTTTACCATTTTACTGTAGTTGGAGACTTGTACCATTTAGTTGTGAGCAGCCTAGAAATGAAAAGCTCTATATGAACTTCCACAGAATCCAGTTCGTCTTGAATAAAATGGACTTGTGTAGGTAGAAAACCTGTTTAGTTGTTTGGTTTTGTTTTGGGTTTTTTTGTTGTTGTTCGTTTTTGCTTTTTTAAAAACAGGATTTCCCTCTTTGTTATTATCTCTTGAATTAGTTTAATAAGTGCATTTCTAACATGGAAGTTACTTAGCATGACACAAGCCAAACCATGAACAAAAGCTGTAGATTGAGATAATAACTTCTTTTTTTGTAGAAAACAAAGCTAATTGCGAATGGTCGCTACATTTCCCCCCTTCCTTTGTGGGATGCTCTCCTCAGTCCATTCCCATACTGGAAATGCCATTACCTCATGTACATCTCCGAAGTTGTTTAAAAGACTCCTCTTTGTCTGCCTCTAGGACTTTTATCTAGAATTCCCAAACAGTCTGAGATATAATAAACTGCTAAGGAAAACCACAAAACTGAAAGTATTGAAGTGTGGGGAAGAATTTCCCTGTGATGTCAAAGTTGTCTTTACTTATAGTCAGACAGACACTTGTAATAGGAGTAAGAAAGAAATAATTTTTAAATTCAAGCAGTAACAGGAAGACTGGTGCTTTGTTTCAAGCTGCAAAGTGATTTAGAAAATAAAATCTCCAATCCAAAAAACCTCTTTAGAATTTGTATTCCAACTTTTATTCTACTTGTCACCGTCCCTTAACGTTATTTCCTTATACTGGCATGACAATCAAACTGTGATGTCATGTAAAGCAGTAATGTGGCCAATTGCTATTTTGTAACGTTTATGTAGATTGTGAACATTGGAGGAGTTTTAATGTTTTGTTTTGGTTTTTTGGTTTTTTTTCAATCACTTAATCACTTTCTAGACAAGCAATAAATATGGTAGATTTTATATGAATATTTGGCAGGGGAAAAAATTAGCAGTCAGTCCACTGTACTTCTAAAATGTAACTTTTAGTTTAATTCTTATCTTTACTGAATTCTTCAAGATTTCTTAGGTGTCAATGTGGTAACTGACACTGAAGAGTCATTTTCAGTGTATCAGTGCACATAAAAAGGCAATATTAGATATATACTTCAGTTCTGAACTTGATGGCTTGAGTCAATCCAGTGCTATGCTCAGGTACCTCTGGGTTCATTGTTCTTTATTGGTCTTGCTTCAAATTGACATAAAGATTCTGGTGTTTCACATGTGAATTTTCAGGGTAGCTGGTATTTCTTTTAAAGCTCCTTTTACATAAAGACAACTAATGGTAGCTTTCTTCAAAGAAAACTTTGTGGTGTCCTATAATTGTGATCCTTTGCCATCTTGGCAAAGATGCCATGAATTGAATGCATTTTTTGTGTCCATGATTTTAAGTCTTGGATATTTCTCATGCTTGATGTTTATGGAAATTCTATTCATGTAAATGTGGAATGTCAGCAAAGCTAAGCAGTGATATTTGGAGATGTCAGGAGATTTTTTCAATAAAGAAATATTAATATCATGCAGAGGTCTCCAGAAGTCCAGTTTACTGCAAAACCCATAATACATCTGGCTCAGTGATACTGTACTTGTTAAGAAAAATATATAGTGTTGTTTCTAGGACTTTGGTCATAGCTGTCTTCAATGTGTTAGCATCTAATTTCTTCCCTTTCTCCTTCCCCTTTCAGGTATCAAGGCTGTCATCCTTGAAGACACCGTCTCTCACAGCATCCTTGTAGATAAGTTGATCAGGTATGGGTTTGGTGATCAGGAAGTGAGGTGGATTAGGAACTGGTTGAAAGGAAGGAGTCAGAGAGTTGTAGTCAATGGGGCAGAATCTGGTTGGAGGTGTGTGACTAGTGGAGTCCCACAGGTGTCGGTACTGGGACCGGTGTTGTTCAACATCTTCATCAACGACCTGGATGAGGGTATAGAATGTACCCTCAGCAAGTTTGCTGATGACACTAAGCTGGGAGGAGTGGCTGACACACCAGAAGGCTGTGCTGCCATTCAGAGAGACTTAGATAGGTTGGAGAATTGGGCGGGGAGAAACATGATGAAATTCAACAAGGGGAAGTGCAGAGTTTTACATTTGGGGAAGAACAACACCATGTCCCAGTACAGGTTGGGGGCTGAACTGCTGGAGAGTAGTGTAGGTGAAAGAGACCTGGGGGTCCTGGTAGACAGGAGGATGACCATGAGCCAGCAATGTGCCCTTGTGGCCAAGAAGGCCAATGGCATCCTGGGGTGCATTAGAAAGGGTGTGGTTAGTAGGTCAAGAGAGGTTCTCCTCCCCCTCTATTCTGCATTGGTGAGGCCACATCTGGAGTATTGTGTCCAGTTCTGGGCCCCTCAGTTCAAGAAGGACAGGGAACTGCTTGAAAGAGTCCAGCGCAGAGCTACGAAGATGATTAAGGGAGTGGAACATCTCCCTAATGAGGAAAGGCTGAGGGAGCTGGGTCTCTTTAGCTTGGAGAAAAGGAGACTGAGGGGTGACCTCATCAATGTTTACAAATATGTAAGGGGTGAGTGTCAGGGGGACGGAGTTAGGCTTTTCTCAGTGATGACCAGTGATAGGACAAGGGGTAATGGGTGTAAATTGGAGCATAGGAGGTTCAAGGTGAATATCCGAAAAAATTTTTTTACTGTGAGAGTGACAGAGCACTGGAACAGACTGCCCAGGGAGGTTGTGGAGTCTCCCTCACTGGAGACATTCAAAACCCACCTGGATGAGTTCCTGTGTGATGTACTCTAGGTGACCCTGCTCTGGCAGGGGGTTTGGACTGGATGATCTCTCGAGGTCCCTTCCAGCCCCTAAGATTCTATGATTCTATGAAGATGGCAGATCCTAGGAAAGAGAAGGGAGTTTCCTGTTGTATCTGCAGTTCAGGAGGCACCCTGAACAAAATAGCATGCTTGGGAGCTGCTTTCACAATACAAACCATTGTTTTGTGAAAAGTCAGACAGAGGTTACAAACATTTCCCAGAAACTCTCCAGTATCTAAATCCTGAATATCTGTTTCTAAGATGAAATGTTGAACACCTTCTTTCAGGTGGAAAAGCAGGGGCAGCAAGTGTTACGCTCAAAAGCAAAGTTACCTGGGGAAACTGTTGGGAAGGCTGCACAGTGATCTCTAACAAAGATTTTGCTATCAGGAGTTCTTATGTGTTCTATTGGATGATGAGATGCAGACAGAATGAATACCATGCTGAACTGAAAGATTCTTGTTACCCATCAATTCTAATGTATTTACTTCAAGGCTATGTAGTTAGCAGGGCCATGTACATGAACCTTACAAGCATTTTTCTACCTCCTGTCTATCACGTACTGGTAATCAAGGATGAAAGGTGATGATTCCAAATGACAGTTTGAATTACCAACTTTTGGAAAGAAATCAAATGCAAGACAACCTCCCAGCCCCTACACTCCCATTTTCCTAGTTTGCTGGGGTTTTTTGTTAGGTTTTTTGTGGGGTTTTTTGTTTTTGTGGGGTTTTTTGGGGGATGACTGTTATTTGGAGTTGCCAGTGGGATTAATTCCTTTGCTGTTCAGTGAAATGCTAGGTTCTAGTACAGATATTTGTGTATATATGAACAACTGTTTTTTAATAACCTGCCAAGAAGCTATAATCTTCCATTGCAATCCCCTGGGATTTAATTAGAATGGTTTTCCACAGCCTGACATGTTTATGGGGCATAGGTAAAGAGACAGTTCATAAAGCTGTCAATTTTCTGAGAAATTAAAGAAAAATTGGACTGCTTAGTGCCTTGGCAATTCCATGCTGCTGATAGTAGCATTGCAAACAATGAAATCAAAGGCAATGTAACAAGATACTGATGCATTAGAGATGGGGAGGGTTTAAAATTATATACAAAGACATTTGTCAATTTGAATTTGAATGCATAAGAGGAGAAATATGGAAAACAAAATATGAACTCTAGTAGCTGCACATTAAACTGCTCAGGTTTAAACAGTGCAAAGCTGAACAATAGTCTCTTCATTGCTTTAACAGTGGCTGTAACTTTCTCTCCTATGGCAAGTAGGAAGGGATGAAAATGGTGACTGGCTGTGAAAAGGCTGGACTATGAAACTCCTTGCTATGGGTTTCTGTCTTCCTTGCTAACTGGACTCTCAGGGTGCTTGATGGTATAATGAAAAATTATGAGTAATTCTTTGAGGTACAGTTCACATTGCTTACTCATAGTCGATACAGCCCATGTCTCTCTGAGACTGTTAACACACTGGTGGGTGAAAACAATCTAACTACCAAATATTGTCCATTTTCTTTTCAGTAATTTTTCAATCAAGCTATTTGGATGTATCTGAGTTTGGGCACCTTTTAAAATGTAAAATCATAGGTTTTAATGGTTTTATTTTGGCTCTCAGGTATGATTTTTAAAAAAGGAATTAGAGTTGCTGTCTCTACTATTCATGCAAATAATCTGTAACTTCACAGTAGAGTTAAACTGGTATTAAGAACAGTCATATGGTTTCAGTAGCAGGTGAACTGTTGTTGAGGAAGCTCTGAAGTGAGTGTGGCATTTAAACAGAATTTAATAGGGATGGTTCATGAGTGTTCAGTATCAAGTATACACTTCCATGGCACATTTTACACTAATATTACTGAATATAAAATCAGAGACGTGTCATCTTTATAATTCAATTGGAGTGGCTTTTGTCCAATTGTGGAAATTACATTTTGGAATAAATATGGAGAGTCTAGGGAGCATTCACGAGAAGGTTAACAGCTAGTACAAATTGAAAAGGTTCATGATGCACAGCTCACCAAGGAAAAACTGAAAAAAAGTTTATCTTAACTTCCAGAAGATATAAGTTTTCAGAGGAACAAAGCAGTTTTCTGGCATATCAAGGGGTTTTCTCCAGATGCAGTAAAGTCATGCCAGGAAGAAGTTTTCATAATTACCAACAAAAGTGACTGATTTCAGAGGTCCTTTCCAATTATGACAATTCTGTGACATTATACCTGTAACTAAGCTAATCCCTGCAAAAGCAGATTATGGAGTCTTTGCCAGTAGAGACTTCTAAGAAGTTTACACAAATTCTTGCTTGTATTTTAACCTGCTGTAGTACAAAATAGAGGTTCTAGTTCTAATGTTTTGCATTGTACAATTCTGAGAATTGGAGAAATAAGAGGACACATCCCAAACTGATAAACTGTCATAGCTTCAGTTAATCAAGGGAAAACCATATCAGGGTGTACACTACATATCAGTGACTGTGATCTGCTACCAGGCAGTTGAAAACGCAAGTGTTGCTGAAGTGTGGTTACGAACTGATAAGGGAAGTACATTTGCTTTATCCAGATCTCAGGCTACATGTTAAGCTGTTCAGTTGGAAAGAGTACAGAGCTGTAGTAGTCTGTCCAGGGCACATGAACTAGACTTCATATTTCTTCTCAAAGTAAAGAAAGAGTGACATTTCAGGCTGATGGTGTACTCATCTATGGTCCAGTCTCTCTTCCTTGTTAACTTGTGTTCTCTCTTTCTATCTTTACCAGTCCACATATTCACTTATTACACACTGCCAAGACAGCTGTATGTCTTCCATGTCTGGTGTTGGTTCATACAATGCAATGTTGTGCATTATGCAATGAGACCCTCCACTGGAGCCCCTAGGCATTATTCCAGTACCAATTGCAGTTAATACTGTCCAGCATTTGCTGTGGAATTATTTGCTTATTTCTTATGTCCACTTTTTTTTTTTTTTTTTTTTTTTTGTACTCTGTGGCTGTACTGCCTCCTCTTACACTATCATTTCTTTATCTTCATTAATATTTCTATTACTTTTTTTCTTTTTTTTTTTTTTTCCCTTGTCCTGCTCCAGTGACCTCCCTGTCTGGCTTTCTAAGTTATAGACATTACTCCTATAAAATATAGTGCAGGAGCCATCAGATACAGAGTTTGTATCCAGTGTGTCTCTTATAACCATAAAACACCTTAGGGAGAATACTTTCTCAACCCAAAGCATCGTATTTTTGCTTCTTGCAAGATTATTTAGCTTTCTGTATATTTCTCATTTCTTTTTAGGTTCCTACTGCACTTACAAAGTTGCTGGGGGATTTTTCAAGCAACTATAAAATAAAAGTCACTAAGCCGTTGGATCTAGTTTTGGGGTTTTTTTATATTCATACATGTACATGATAAAAAAGGGAAAATAAAAGTTTATGAGCAGAGACACTGAAAAAGAAAGGAGAGTGGAAGTCAAGGAGAGTCTGTGCTATAGGTCAGCAAAGAACATAGAGATTGAGTGCAGATCAAAGAAAGTTAAAAATTATTTGACAGCATTTGATTTAGAACAGTTGTGCTGAGAAGTCTCCTGTAATAATTTATCCTACCTTTCACTCGTAGATTGCTGAGCTGTCTTGAAAGAATTCAGAGACTGTGGAATGCAGCCACTCTTCATTTATGATTTGAGAAGATGGGGTGCAATGTAATGTGTCAATGTGTGATCAAGATGTCACCCTCTATCAAGATGGTTCAAAATGGTTTTCTACAAAAGACTGTGAACTGAATATTTATGGAATAGAAACAGTTTTTCCTATGCTTTACGTGGCTGACGGAAGAAGGCTTAGAGTAGAAGTGCTTAGAGTAGAAGTATGTGCTTCCTCCTGAGATTGTTTAATTTTGTAGATTCTCTCTTCCATTATGAGTGCCTCTGCTGTGGTGGGGAAGTATAATGAAAATGGAATGCAACAGGCTGAGCTTAAGGTTAGTGTTATTCAGTAGCTGGTATATTCTGTGTTTTAGCTATTTGCTTCTCATATGAGGATTAGAACAGTGATATTCCATCGAATGCAGTCATGCTTTTCCTGAATTGAACTGCCATGATTCACTGCAGAGGCAAAGAATGTAAGTCCTTAATTAATGCACAGAAGACAAGCTAAAATGGCACTGATTGAGATTGAACTCCTACTGTCTCAAGTACAAAAATATTATAGGAGAATTTTCACAGGGTCCTAAAAACTTATTCCATGGACTTCTCCACGTCCATGTAAGTTTTTTCAGGGCTGCCTTGACATATGTAGTGTCTACTACAGTGTAACATCCCTGCCAATGCTACTCATTCTGAATTCACATGTCAGCCCTTCTCCTCCAGGACCATGAAGTTAACTTAAAAACATGAGGAGGGCATAGAGTGCTCGCTGTCCTTGAAAGTGGCCATTGCCAAATGGCAATAAATAGATACTGAATGCACTGGGAAGAATATTTTGGTTGCAGGAAATACCTAATTTTAATAAAAGCTCTGAAGTATTTGGTGACAGCTTTATTTTGATTTGCACAGAAGTAAAACTAGTGCTGATCTTTCTACAGATGGATGTGGTGTGATCTACAGTGGAGCCCAATTCAAATATAGAAAGTTTCTGCTGGTTATTAAAAGAAATAATATGAAATAAGACACAGCACATCTTTAATATTCTTCATCCAAGAGTACAGGAAAAATCTTATTTCTATAATGTTCCTTTCTAAGGAAAATTGCCTGTAGGAATTAAATTGTGAGCACAATTTAGATCCCAAGAATACAGTCTAAGGGATACTGTTTAGTTTTTAGCCAGAACTCACTGAAGTTTCATATAGAGAAAAGTAAATGTTTAAAACAAGCAAAGAAAAGAAACCAAAATTATCTTGAGTACTCATGCTTGACCAACAATTTTCATACAGGAGAAAGAAGTCTGACAGAGAATTTTTCAGAAAACGATGATTGACATCAACTTCTAGTCTTACATTTTGTTCATTGTAGATGGTGTTTAGCATGTATGAAGAAAATAAGCAAAGATGTGAAAGCCACTGTTGAACACAGTTTCTTTTGGTCACAACTGTGTGCTGGGCACTTCTTTTCTACTGTGTAGTGTAAGGAGCAGGAATGACAGTAAGAACCATGACCAGATGTGTTTTTCTGGAGTTAAGCTGCTATTTCATGGCTTAATGCCCTCTGTCTATAAGAGGATCCTTAGATGATGAACTTGGATGTACAAATCTACATCATCCGTATCTACTTGTATTCAGATGTATCTAATCCTCAACCTCCAGTTTGCCTTGAAGTTTTCACATGACGTCATTAGCAAGTCTCTCACTCGTATTCCATTCCATTTAGAGACCATACGTAATTTATTAATACCACACATCACTGCTAAATCTGCCTTGCTTTTTATTAGAATGTTTTGTCTATTGGTTTCCCCACCACATCCTGTGTCTTACTTTTGGGGCTTCCTCTGTTGCAAGCATCCATCTGTGTGTACAGTGGTTTCAGTGACCTTCCACTTTAAAGCTTTCCTGAATTTTGTGGGCTTTTATGTGATGAATGTCTCTGAGCTGTTCACTGTTTCACTATACATATGATCTAATCCCACTTACTCTAATTAGACACCTACTTCACAAGTGAGATTAATCTCTTACTTTTACAAGAAATCTGAAATTACTGGCTAGCCTAACCAGTCATGGTTACTCTCACTAAGGCTAGTTGATAAATAACTTTATGTGGATTTAGTAATTCTTTGGAGGTAGTAGCAAACTGTAATGATGTCAGGTTGTGAAAACTTAGATTCCAGTCAGAAAAATATAGAATCTAAAACTTAGGTTTTGAATCTAAGCACTCCAGACTTCAATGGGACTTGTCAAAGTATGTTAGTTTAAGCAGAAGTGCTTGTGTAAGCCTGTCTGACCAATCTCCACTTTTGCTGATTTGTATTAGGACTACTTTAATGAAAAAGTTTGTATTATATTCAGCACCTCAGTACTCCCTGTATTTAATGTATTTAGTGTATTTCACTGTCTATTTCACAGGCAGTTAGTGAAGTGGGAATTCCAGTTTCCAAGATAACCAGAAATCTTATTAGGATATGTCTGTGTCAGTTTTTATATCTATAGACAGCTGCGTCTAAAGTTGGAATCAAGTTATCCTCTTGAATGATATATAAAATAGAACACAGAATCACAGAATGTTAGAAGTTAGAAGGGACCTCAAAAGATCATCTAATACAACCCTCCTGCTAGAGCAGGATCCCCTAGAGTAGCTCACACAGTGAGCTGTCCAGGCAGGTTTTGAATGTGTCCAGAGAAAGAGACTCCACAACCTCCCTGGTTAGTCTTACTAAAGTGATCTGCAAGTGTGTTTTCTTGTGTCAGACACTACATGCAAAGTCCAGTACACATAAAATTCAGAAGTCTGCTACAATTCTGGGCACTGTGATGTGCTGCCTTCCACAGGATGTTTCCTCATTGAGCTGTCCCCATAAATTCTAGTAAGAAAGACAAGCTGAAGGAGAAGTCATAATCACAGTGGCAGTTACCTGTTTACTGTGAAAGAGGTAGGAAACTGGCCCTGGCACCCTTCTTTTCCTTTGCTGTCTTTTTCAACTGGGGCCTTACACTATGACTTTCCACAGCACAGGCACTCACTTTGCTGTGCACCTTCTAATTCCACCATTGTAAGTTTGAATCACTTTTGTCATAAACTCTTTCTAATGATGTAATTGCTTCAAGCAAGCTACAAATCACCTTAAGATTGCAGGTCATGTTTTGACTTGCATTGTCACTCTGGAGCCCCTGGAGTCTTATGTTCTGACTCCATGTGTACTCCTAATGTTGTCTTTTGGTTGCTTTAGATCAATATATCTGCCAGTCTTGAATGCACAAACACAGACAGCTTCCATATAATTTTTTTCCCCATGGTCCCTTGCACAACATCTTTTTTAAACATTCAGCAGTTGAGGAAAGGTTGGTGACTAAGCAAATGAAATGAGGGAGTTACTGTTTTCCTAAAAATTGATCATATTCCCTGTCTTCTGTGCAGCGGGATGTGCAGGCAGTGTTCACTATAAGCAGTCACCATGTCTTTGATTAAGGCTTAAGTATTCGGATAATTTTGGTTTTTTTAGATGTATTGTTTGGGTAAATGCAGCAGGGAAGTGTATTTTTTCCTCTGCTGTACATAAATGTAGCGATCGCTGGCTCAAATGAATGAGATCAATTTTCTGCTTGACACTTGACTGTGGCTGGAATGGTGGTGGCATGTCAACAACTACAACAGGTCACATGACTATCGGATCAGGAAAGGATTTTAGGATCTAAAGCTGAAGATTAGGTGTATTTGTGTAGGGGAATGCAATAAAAAAGTACATTTTTCCATTCATCAGAGGGAGGGGTACTAAAAACCCTCTCCTGAGGAATTTGGCTGCATATCACTGAAGGTAAAGTGGATATAAGAAAAATGCCATGTGTATGGAGAGCATTAGGAAAGGTCATATATTTCAAGAAAGAATATTGTTTACAAGGAGTGTTAATAGGTTTCAAGGGAAATGTTAATTTTTTTTTTCCTTGCTGAAATAGCTACTGTAAGTTTTTAATGGTTAATCATTCATTCTTGAATTTTTATATTAAGCATTTCATATTACTTTATTGACTTAACTTTTATGCTCTTCTTCATTTTGACAGTAAAGAATGACCAGGCAATACTCTTTGAAAATTGGAGACCATTTGCAGCTGCTCTCTACTGAGGAAAGTGAATAATAGGGTGCCCTCAAGGAATTTCAAAGGTATCACTCAACAGAAACTTTTGTGTCTGAAGAAAACTAGATCATTTTATCATGGTAGGCATACTGATATGTTTGCTTTAATAAAATGCCATATTTCTGCCTTTAATCTCTTGTCAACCAGCTATTAAAACCCCAAAGTGTATGCGTGCAGCACATGTAAACGCTTGTGGTTTCAAGTTTGTCACACACAACATACAAACAAAGCATGCAATTTTTGTTTTGTAAGCAATATGTAATAACCCTTACTGAGTAATGTCAATAAGGTTCTTTTTCTCTCTGCCGTACCTCACCCTCTGAGCCAACAAATAAATTGGATTTAATTCAATATATGCAATTTTTTAAAAGCGTTATCTAAATCCTACAGAGTTAGTTCTCTGAAGTGGCCAGATGAGGAAATAATGACAACTGTTTTCCATGTAAATACTGCTGAGCGCCTGAAATAATAGCAGTGTTAGAAGATGATTACTTAGAAGAATTGACTTTAGGTGCCTCAAGCCCCTGGAATTTTGCACCTGCACTGTACAGTTCCCCTTGTCTTTCAGCATGGCAAGTCTGTGCTGTTAAGTCACTCATCCTTTCTTGCCTGTTAAGGCAAGGCTTGAATCAGTGCCTGCAGTAATAGCAGCTTGCTTTGAAAGTAAAAGTTGTTTCTTGTGACCTGGCTCTTGTGATCCTTGCCATATGTTCAGTCAGAAATTCACAAAGCTTTGGGTGGAAAAGGGTACCTTAATGACTTTGGGGATTGTTTCAAATAGTGCAACAACAACAACAATAATAATAATAATATACTAAAAATTAATATATTCTGAACAATAGTCAATAAATACGTTCTGAACAACAGTTACACGGTTTATGAAATATATACTAAAATAACGACATTAACAGATAATGCCTTCTTTCTATCTATTCCCATGTTCTCAGGTATTTTACAAGGTAGTCTAGATAAAAAAAAAGCTTGTCTGTTCATAAACCACTTCCCCAAAACTGCAATGGTAAAGGCAAAACTATGCATTTAAGGTTGTCAGCAGCTATACAGCACATCAGTGAAGAACAAATACTTGGAAATGTAGGTGGTTAAGAGGGAAGACAGAGCTTCACACACTGTGGCCTACTGCAGGATAGGCAAAACCACTTGCTTTGTGTGAATAAGTTGGGAGGGACAATTTCCTTTCCCCTAGGTCCAATGGAAAGGGAGCCATACCTATGCTGTCAATTGCCTGTCTGTGCCCATTCTTTTCTCTATTATATTAATTCTTTTCAGTGTTTCTCTCAATGGAATAGAGCTAAGATTTCTCATTTCTACTTCTGGGAAAGTTTATCAGTATCACAGCTAATTTCTGTGCCTTTTGTCTATCTGCTACTTTTTCTTTGGGGTGGAATTTATCATAATTAGGTTAGTATTAGAAGTAAAGAAACATTTAAATGTTTCTTTAAATTAAATACATTTAAATAATTAGTTTCATTGTTGATATTATTCCATAAATGGAACCTGTTTTCATGTATGTAGGTGTTTGATTATAAGATATCTTCATAGAGCTGTCCAAATTGTTTTCCTTATATTACTACTGTTCTAGGTTTCTTTTTCTTTTTTCATTGAATTGGAGCAGCTGTTTATACACATGTGACACTAGCTCAGTTTTTTTTTACTTTCAGAGAAAGTTAATGTTCCTTTTCTGAGTTTACTTTCAAATACATGATGCCCTATGTTTGTGGGGTGCTTTTACATCTCCTCTTAATCTCTTTCAGATTTGGCTAGTTTATATAATTTAGCATGTTTTTCCACCCTACTGTTGCCTTACTTTGTTCTGTCATATATTTTCTTTAATTAGAGTGTTGAACCCATGTTCTATTTCTTCCTAAACTGAAAACTCATAAGCAATTTCTGAATCATGGGAAGATAAGCCTGTAATCTATTACTTCGTTTTACTCTTGAATTTTATCAGAACTTTTTGGTTAGATGTGCTATTGATACTAATGTCTTTATTTAATTTTTTTTGTTTGGTTGGTGTTTTTTGGTTTTTTTTTTTTGTTTTTCCTCTCAAAATGAGTTTTTGACCCTGCTGAGCAATCCTAATTCTTTGGAAACTCGTAAGTTTGCATCATAGAATTTATGTTACACTGCCTGTTTTATAGATCTTCCTTGGATTTTTTTGTCAGCCTGTTAGCTGTGTTATTCTCACATCCAAGATTGCCACTAGCACTTTTTCATTCACATTTCATATAAAAGATATATTGATAAAATTATTAGTATAAGTTAAACATTGCCCAATATGGACTAATAAATTATTGACTAGTCGATACTGTACCAGTTATAATCACAGCTTGCCACCATGTGGGTACATTCAACTGTTTTCCTTCTTACTCTATGAACAGGGTGCTTATTTTTACCATACCATCTACTAAGTATTTGTTCTCTTTTGTAAGGTATTGGTATCCTCTGACCACATTTTTACAAATAGCTGGGGTGATTGTAGTACATTTTTCAACTTTTAAGTTACTTATGAGCCTTTGCCTTGATTTAGAGCTGCGTATGTGGACAACTTGGATCCCTCTAAACATTCAGTTGAAAAAATCTCTCTCAACTTTTAGTTAAATACTGGCTGCTTCTGATTGAAATTATTTGGGGTTTTTTTCCAGTTTTTCCCATTGTGACATAATCTTTGACGACTTTTCCATATTGCTAAATTGCTAATCACCCACTGTTACTGTCCTGTTCTATCTCTGCAAGGGACATGGCTTTGGAAGCCTACTAGATCTCTTCAGTTTCAGTGTCTCCAACATTAAATGTTCTTGCCTGAGGTTGCAGGCCCTGTGTGGGCAAAACTCTAATGGGAATTTTCCCCAGACTGTGGCTGTAATGTTTGCACTCTTCTTCAGCACCAATGAAGTTATGGGAATATTTTTTTTTTCTTTCTGCTAACATGATTGCTGGAAAAGGCTTGTTTATGGCAAAGAAAGGCTCTTCTTGGATTCTCAAGACAGATAAATACTTCTACTATGTATTTTTTATATATATATATATGTATATATATATATAAAATACTTACAACGGAATGGGATGGGTTGGTGGCCTTTTCTTTTCCTGTGTTATCTTATGTGTCTTTATGGCTACATCTCAGCCAGTAGACCTGGAAGTATTTCTGAGTCCTGAGACAAGATGTGTATCTCAGACAATGTTCTAACCCCCTATCTTTCCAAAGTCTAACACACAACAGCTTCCTTCTTGCACCCCTGATCAGCTTGCTGGTTTTCATGACAGGGAAACCAAAGGATGCAGGCCAAAAAGAAGTTCCTGTTGAGTGGTCCTGCCAGATCTTTCTTCTGGGTGACTGAAGCATGCCCACTAGCAACAGATGGCTTTTTTTCATGCTCACTCACAGCAAATATGATTCCATATGTAGTTAATAGTTTTTTTCACTGATGTACAATCTGTGTGGATAGGTTTGCTGCTTAATATCAACAAGTGAAAAAAGGAAAACTGTGATATAGAGTTATGAATTAATTAGGAAACGGTTATTCTATTATAACATTTTACCACAACTATAATCTATTACACCCATTATGTGTCTCTATTGAATTTATTGCTGACAAATTGTAGTAGTCTCTGTGTAGTCTGGATTTAATACTTGCAAAATGTGACTGTAGGAAGAAACTGCTTTTCTGCATCTTGTAATGGGATCTCTTGTCAATTCATTTGAATGTGACAGGAGATCTGACAGACAACTGATGAGCTATAGCAGTTCTCAGAAAAAAAGTGCAGAATTCTGTCTGACTTTGATACATGCGAATATAATTTTTCTATGTTCTCAAAACATGCATCAAATATGTCTTGAATTACATATTCTTTGCTGCACAGAGTCAGACAACAAGCAGACAGGCAATAATTAGGATGGAGCTACAGCAAAAACTGACCCAGGAGACAATCTTCTTTCATGGCTATTCTTAGGGTTAGACATTCTTTTTCGTTACTCATAATGAAAAGTAAACTGTTTAAAGCCTTCTTGTGAGCACATGTCTGGTTTAGAGCAGGAGCTGAGCCCAGATCAGGCAAAACAGAAAACTGGAATGCAACTTTGCAAGGAGTTTTGGCCACCATAACAGCATGCATATTGCGAAGTATTCTGAGCACCTCCACTCACCTCATGCATCTCATGCATGGTGTTTTATACCTGCTCCAGCTTTGTGTGGAGATGGTAACTCAGCCAGTGCTGCTTGGCCACTGGCTACTGTTCCTCAAGTAGCTTTGCTAGCAGTAGAACTAAGATGGGAATCATGTATATTTTCTTTCTGGGACATGTGAAAGACTGCTCACCTTTTTCTGCACAAGAGAGCTCTTGCTGAAAAGAAGATTCTGATATAAATGCAGGGCACTATCCATAATACAAGACTTTTGTGAGAGGATTTTAATGTAAAAGTTTTGTTTTGTTTTTAATGGTAATCTTTGGCAGTGCAAATGTTGTTTTTTCTCAAGAAATGCTGTTCCACTTGAAAAGTTCCACACATTTTGTCATTTTGCTCATTCTGAGTCAGCTTAACAGGTCAGGCAGGGTATTTATGTAAATAAAAATGTGCTAAATATTATCTGCTAATCTGTATGGAGCATCAGCAAGTCAGGATCAGCTCCACAGTCTGCCACCATCTTTTTATGCTTATTTAGGCACATTGTGTGTCTGCTTCCTCTACAGTCTGTAAACATTTTAGAACAGAGGCTATCTCTGGTGATCTCTATCTGCAGAACAAAGGGCAGTGAATCCCAGATTTTAGCTTTGTCCTCTGGAAACTATTTTCAAAATGGCTTTGTGGCGTCTCTATAGACCTGTGTTTCCGTGCTAAGAGTAAAAGGCTAAATTGAATGTTGTGGTCTCATTTTAGTCCTGTTTCGTCCAGGCTTTCTAACACATGCTTGTAACAGGAAAGCAGAGTGTTCTGTGGTTGAGATAGAACAGGAATGTTTCTGGGAGTTATGTACAGATTTACAAAAGCTGAAATTATTATTTTCCTCTTGCTCAAACTGAAAATGTAAAATACTCAGACCACTTGTGAGACGTAATGGGCATGCTTTTTCTGGAGTATAAAGGAAGTCCTCTTTCTTTTTTATTACAGAAGGTAGTTTTAATTTCTAGTGGAATGCAGGAATCTAGGAAGGGAGTAAAATCTTGGGGTTGTAGATGGTGCACTTATGTGGAATTAAGACAGGGCTTGCACATCTCAAGTGCCTACAATCCTAGTGCACAAAGGGCAACAAATCTGTGCTGTCTAGTGGCAAAAGCAGCAATCATGGCAAATCAGCTGTATAAACATTGTTTCACCCAATAGCATGGTTTCCATTTTGCCCTAGATAGAGGATGAAATAGTTCAGAAGCTTCCTTCTGTCAGTGCCTTTCTGATGCTCATGCAGGGCAGAAACTTGACATACAGGGTAAACTAGAGCAGAGAGACAGCTGTGTGTGTCATCAGTGTACTGAAACTACTCTCTGTGCACAGGTATAACCATCCCAAGGAGCTCTTCATCAGTGCCTTGGTCTTCCTGCTCTCCTGAGAATTGTTTTTACAGGATCTGCTTGGAGCTGCTATGGGAGAATAATATTTATTTTATTTTTTTTATTGGTGGTTTGCACGTTAACTAAGTAAGTGTAAAATATCTTGTAGGTGGAAGTGGGTTTTTTAAACAGAATATGGCTTCAGAAACCTCAGAAGGAAAAATTAAACCTTGGGTGAAAAGGTGGCCTTCATTTGATGCAAAGTATTTTTAAATGTTCTGATATTATGTCTACATTCAATGCTTTCATAGATTTAGGAAACAACAGCAACAAAAAAGCCTCCGTTCCTGGAATGAAAAATCATAAGCATTGTGCATGTAAATGGTTCTGATAGGATCTATGTCCAATTTTTGCTTCACTTGGGCTTTTTCTTTTTGTTTGCAGAGACTGGCAAGATGTGATGACAGCTTTTTCTGATGGCTCTGTTAATCGTTTTCCCTAACAAGGAAAAGGGAAGGGAATAATTCTCTGCAATAATATTGACTTCTTATGTGATCTTGGGTAAGTCACTGTACTATTGTGTGCTCAGCTTCCTCAAGAAGAGAACAATACTATTTCTGTGCCTTGCACAGGTGTTATGACAGTTGAAGTGAATAAAGGATATTTTGTTTTTCATGGGTTGAACCAGCAAAGAATGGTTTTAGTTCTCCTTTTTTTTTTTAAATAAAATAATAATTAGGATCAATCACTTTGCTCTATCCTACATGTGCTGAGTTGTCCCATTATGCTTTATAAGTTAAAAGAAAAGCAAAATATTATTTTTTTAAAAAAATATTAAATTATAGATAATTTTTTTAAATGAACACTTTTCTTCTGGACAGAACAATTTCCTTTAGAAAATGTTGAAGCAAAATGATTTTTACATTTCAGACAGGGAAAATCATAGCATTTCTGAAATAGCTGTCAGAAAAAAAAGAACAATTAATGTTTGGCATGTTCAATTACCTCCTGCTCCACCCCTAATTTTTTTTTTTTCAGCTGAACCTCTGTGTGTAAGTTTATTATAAAAGAAAAAAAGTTCTTTGAAAGATGTAATGTCCAACGTACAGACCAAGGTGCATAAACGAAAGCTAAAGTGACTTTAAAAGACCTTTGCAGCCTTTAGACTCCAGTCTGATTTATAGATATTTGTATTTATGTGTCTCCCCTCTTGGGGCTTTCCAAGGAGTCACAGTAGTGACCAAATTGCTTCCATGTGAAATGTCAGTGCTGAAACTTCTTTTAGAGTCCTGACCTTGGTGCTTGTTATTATGCCAGTGCATATATAGGGCACCTCAGAGGACAACTGCAATGTTTGGTGTGGCCTTGCAGACAATGTGTGCTGTCCCTTAGCCTGCACCACTGGCTTTTCTAAAAGCCTGTGGATGCCGTGATTCAGTTATGGTTAGGTTGCAATCAGCTATTTGGACAAAAATACCTTTCTTCTTGATCAAAACATTAATGTTAATAAAGGCTGGTGGTTTGCCTGATAAGAATTAATTAATTAATGCTTGCATGATTTTCTGAATGTCTGGAAAGCAGCTTTTCTAATTCCACATGCAAATTTTAATGGAAGAATTAGTATACTTGCTTCATCAGATGTTTAAGAAAGCCAAAACTGAAACCTCTTCAGAGATTCATCACTAGTCTACCTTCTTTCCTCCTGCAAAGGGACTGAAGATTTACTTCTTATATTAATCAGCTACCTGTTGAAACTTGTCATAACAGGATAGAAAGAAAATTTTCCCTTTGGTGAGCAGTTTTGTGATTGCACATCTAATACTGAACTACAGTTTATAAAAATGAAAAAAAACCCAAACTGTTTAAAACCATAATTATTAACGTAACAAAGCAAGGCAGGAACAGCATCTAAAGAATTCGTGTTTGAAGTAACAGATAATCCTGTAATTGCTACTTCTTGGTAAAATTTAGAGTATGTGAGAGGGAGCCTTTATTTAAAAATGGCACATACACATCAAAGATACTTTCTTAGTCTTTTTATATAGGAGCTTTCTTTCAAGTAAAGAAACACCCACACAGAAAGGGGAAAAAAAACCCCTATTCTATTGTGCTCTAAAGTCAGTTCATTTCTGCTCAAAAGTAAATGCTGGTTTTTGGCAGCCCACAGATGGAAATGTTTAACATTTCCAATGTTTAACTCAGTTTAACACTGTGAAGGTGAATTGCTGCTACAGCAAGGACTGGAGGTGGATGTCAGCACCAGGGAATTATTGTCTGCTTTTTGTGAGTGGTTCTTTGCTGAAGGATTTTGGACTAGCCATTGCCAAAGCTGAAAGCAACGCTTGTTTCCTTCAGTTGCTGATCTTCATAAAAGCGTCATGCAAAGAAAATTGGCCTTAGTGCAGATTTGTGATTATTGCAGGTTTCAGCATTGACTGGAATCCTGACTCCCACATACACAGAGGGTTTTAGCAGAGCAGTCTGCTTAGCTTTCCTAGGGGTAGTGACTTTGATACTTTGAGGATTTTTCTCCCGCTGTGATTAGCCAAGACTTGAACATCACCTGTACTGTAACTAATGTCTTGGAGATTAAGCAGCCACATTTTAATAGAAATCAACCTACCAACCCATGCCACAAAAGAGAAGATAGCCTATCGATGTTTTTTAATTCTATTTAATTCTACTGCAGAGTATGCAACTGCCTTTTAATCTCTTCACAATTTTATAAAGTGTACATAAATGTTCTCTTCCTTTGAATTTCCAAAAAGACTTTTCTTTAAAGTTATTGGCAGGAACTGGTGAAGATTTAATGTAGGCCTGATTCAGAACCATGCTTATTTTTAACATAAGTTTCATTGCTGTCTCTTCTAAAGAGCCTTTTCTGAATTCCTGAGAAAGATCTGGCAGAACTGTGGCAAGTGACCTCCCTTCTTGCAATTGATGTTATATATGTCTTGCGTATCAATGTTTTTTTCTTCTACTGCCCACCTTCTTTAGTCTTGCAGCTTTAAGATTGTCATTGCATGGATTGCCTCTTTAACGTGCATCACCACCCAACCAAGTTGATGTGCCTGCCTGCTACTAGAATATAGGTGTCATGTTTTAATCCCAGGGATAGGGCCCATTTCATTTTAAAAGACAGCTGGTTTCATGTGCTGAGCAGGGATCCCAGCACTTCATGGCTTTGAAGGAGTTCTCTTGTTTTCAAACAGGTGCTAAAAATGATGGAGCTGGTATGGGACACTGGGATATAAGTAAAGTGTTTGTAAGTTGCCTCCCTGACTAGTGGAAGCTTGTTTCCAGATTAGCCTTTCCATTAGTCATTTCCAGAAAAGGGGGAATGATGAGCTCCCCATGCCCATACCAGGAAGGGCCCGTTCTGCTTCTCCTGCAGCACTAGGAAGCAGAAAGCCCCTCAGAGTTGATGGAAACACTATAGCTGAACACAAGCCACTTCTAGCAAATCACTGGCCACAGTAAGCTGCAAACCTCAAAGAACAGTAAGTATCTAAATAGGTCCAGCTGATTGTGTGCATCTGATCAGGATATGCTGACATTCCAAGGTGAGGTTTCAAAGCCAGCAGTATAACTGGCATAAGTCATCCTCTTAAATTCAAGAGGAGTTTTATCGTAGCTTTATAATGGCAATGGAGCTCAGCCAGAGCTGGGGGCTATGGAACAGGAGCCTACTAAACAGTCAATCAGAAGACCAGTATTTCTTAGTGATGATTTTGTAGTTTTTTACTGACGAGTGAGGCTCTTTCCAAACTGAAGCTTGTTCTTGGAGCCAGATTACTGTGACTCTTTCTTGGAAATGTACGTATCAATTAAGCAGCATCTGCCAAGAAGTTATTCTACAAATAGAAAACTATACAGAAAAGTACTTTTTTCTTTCTGAAAGGGATGGCTGGATGCCCACATGAATACTGAATAAACAGTGCTGTTATTTTTAAAAAGATCTTATAAAATTTACCAAGATGAAGTTAGTCTGGAGTGAAAATGCTGTAGGGAGCCAAGGAAAACTGGGAATAAAAACATCCACATTTGCAAATGCTAGTTTAGTTCATTTCATGAACCCTTGTCTCTCTCAAATATTTTCATAAGCCTTCCAATATTCATCTCTGAGTGAGAGAGGGCTGGAGGACATTCACTGCGTGTCAAGTGCGAGCAAGAGACAAAAGGTCTGAAGGATCAGCGCTCATCCTGGAGCAAGTAACCTAGAGCTTTGGGATATAATAGCACTGCCCCTGGACAGAATAAGCCTATATGCACCAAATAATGAGATGTGCTTATCTTCAGTGATTTGGTTCTGCGTGCCTTTTTGTTACAGCTTCTTTGAGCTTTCTGATAGAAATAATTTTCAGGAATTTGGTACACCAGAGGAAAAAATAAAAGGGGGGGAGGGGACAGTGCAGAGAGTGATGGCTGCCCCAGGGAAGCGGAAAAGGGAGGGAGAGACATTAAAGTGAATCGAGATGTTTCAGTTGGCTTGTGTGATTTATGATCTATCAATTTTAAGCAAAGCCAATGATTCCTAAAGGCTAACTATGCTCTTACATGACCAGAAGGACTTAGATTATGTACATAGGTTACTTTTTTCCTTTTAAACAGTATACATTGTTCTTAATCTATTTCTCAAGAAAGGGAAGAGGAAATCTCCAGCATTTATTAAATCGCTAAATGGGATAACGTTGTCTCCATTCTGAGGGATGCTAACTACATATCCTTGTTTGCTGAGCACAGGTTGATGGCTTGTGACCACAGGACACAATTTAATAGATTCAACTGTGTCAGTCACCACGGTAACTAGGCCAAGCACACCTTACACCTTATTTTCACACAGAGTTCTGCCTTAATTTCTTTTTATGTGAAGGACCCACAAAAGCGGGAAAACATGTTGGACTCTGTTGATTTTACTTATATTTCTCTTTTAGACTCAATATCCTGCATAATGTCTGTGTGTCACCAGCTTCAGTCTGTTCACATGTTTAACCCTGAAGTGTTCTTTGCCAATCAGAATTGCTCATAAGCTGGCTTGTGTTTGTAGTTGATAACTGATTCTGTCTCATTCTCCTAATATTTGCCTGATCATGTGAAAGATTTAGCAGGAAAAAAAAAATTCTGATCAATTTAAAGGAAAAAAAAGAAACAAGTAGTCCTCTTAAGTCTTGCCTCAATCCTCAGCTATAAGGCCCATGTATTATTGCAATTTGCAATATGTACCTATCGGTGTATTTGGGAGTTTAGTATAAAATAGATTGGGATGGAAATGTGAAGCTTAAACTATCTGTGGCAATTGCAGAAGGAAAGTGGTAGAAGGTAGAAACTTATCATAGGCATGACGTTTTACATGGGATTTATTCATTATTTTAAATAAAACTGCACATAGAATGATTTAGGTGGGAAAAGACCTTTAAGATCATCAAGTCCAATCTTTAAGCCTACTCTACCATATTCACCCCTAAACTATATCCCCAAGTACCACATCTATATGACTTTTAAACACATCCAGGGATGGTGACTCAACCACCTCTCTGGGCAGCCTGTTCCAATGCCCGACAACTCTTTCAGAGATAAAAAAAGTTCCTAATGTCCAGCCTAAACCTCCCCTGGTGTAGCTTTAGACTGTTCCCTCTTGTCCTGTCACTATTTACTTGTGAAAAGAGACCAGCACCTACCTCTCTGCAGTGTCTTTTCAGGTCGTTGTAGAGGGTGATAAGGTCTCCCCTCAGTTTCCTTTTGTGTATACTAAACAGCCCCAGTTCCTCAGCTGCTCTTCATAAGACTTGCTCTCTAGGCCTTGCACCGGCCTAGCTGCTCTTCTCTGCACCCACTCCAGCACCTCGATGTCTTTCCTGTATTGAGGTGCCCAAAACTGAACACAGTACTTGAGGTGGGGCCTCACCAATGCCAAGTACAGGAAGAGGATCAGTTCCCTAGACATGCTTGTAACACTATTTCTAATTCAAGCCAGGATGCTGTTGGTCTTCTTGGCCACCTGGGAACACTGCTGGCTCCAAGGTCAGACTGGCAGGTCTCTGCTTTCCCAGATACTCCTTCTGGACTTTCTTGCAGAGGAGTGTCACACTTGCCACCCTCCAGTCCACTGGGACTTCCCCAATTTGCCAAGCCTTGTGCTAAATGATGGAAAGAGGCTTGGAGAGTACATCTGTCAGCTCCTTCAGTACTCTTGGGTACAACCCATCAGGTTCCATTGACTTGTGTATGTTTAAGTGTTTCAGCAGGTCCCTGACCATTTTCTCTTTGATTGAGAAAGCTTCAATCTGTGCCTTCTCCCTGTCCTCCAGTGCAGAGGGCTGGGTGTCCAGTGAACAACTAGTTCTACTGGTAAAGATTGAGGCAAAGAAGGAATTAAGCACCTCAGCTTTTTTCTCATCATTTGTCACTAAGTTTCTCCCTGATTCCAATAAAGGATTGAGGATTTCCCTAGTCCTGTTGTTGTTGATGTATTTATAGAAACATTTTAAATTGTCTTTAATAGCTGCAGCTAGTTTGAATTCTAGTTTGGTTTTGGCTCTCCTAATTGTCTCCCTGTGTAGCCTCACTAAATTTGGTAGTCCTCATGAGTGGTCTTCCCGCTCTAAAAAAGCTCTTCCAAAGGCCATAAACTCTCCTTTTATTCCTGAGTTCCAGCCAAAGCTCTCCATTCAGTCAGGCTGCTCTTCCTCACCAACTTGTCTTCCGACACATGGGGACAGCTTGCTCCTGGGCCTTTAAGACTCCTTTTTTGAAGTGTCCCCAGCTTTCCTGGACTCCTTTACCCTTCATGACTGCTTCCCAAGGGATTTTGTTGATCAATCCCCTCAACAGCCCAAAGTCTGCCCTCTGGAAGTCCATGGTGGCAGTTCTACTGACCCCCTTCCTAACTGCAATTTTAAATATCTTTTATTTACACAGCCCCTCACCTAGACTTACAAATTTGTTATCTGTACTGTACTGGGAAGGACACTGAGGCACAGAGAGATATAGAAAATTTGTTCAGTCTTGCATGATCAGCAAAGGAAACCTCTATTTACCTCGTTCCCCAAAAGGGAAAACCACAGTGAAGGGCTAAAAACATGCAGTTACTTTATGGCACAAACATTTGCATCATTTTACAGAGAACTTACTACAGATGGAACATGTATATTTGCCATAAAAGAAAAGGAGTGGAATGAGATGAAGATTTCCTTGAAGATTTCCTTCTAAACCATGAAAGTTAGAGCCATTCATTCTACAGGAATGGCTTATGCACAGTGCAAGTGCTGTTCTGCTGCAGAGATCAGTGCTACTTGGCTTCATCTGCCAAGTTCAGCAACTTCCTGGCCTGCAAATCACACCCTTTAAATTGCTAGATTGTTTTCTCCTCACTTAATTTTTCTAGAGGAGCTTTGGGTTTTCAAACAAAGAAACAAAAGCCTCTTTGCTTGTTTGCTCCTTTTTTTCATGCTGAAACTCTTTCTGTCTTGTGTCTTAGCTGAGTGATGAGAAAGGCGGTAAGAATTCTATGCATTTAGCTGCATACTTACCAGGCATGAGAAAGCATGTAGGAAGAGCTTTAGCTGACTTTTGTTTATAGTACACGGTTATATAAGGATGTGCCTTGCTCCAAAACAAAGAAAACAACCAGAGCAAACTATTTCTGCCCTTGAATCCTAGTCACTAGCACAAAACACAAGAGTTCTGCTCTGAAATCTTAAATTCATGGAGACATTTGATGGAAGTCAATAGTCTTTGTAAGGAGTGGGAAGGCTCTTTGAATTCAAGTTCATTATGGAATGAATATTTAAGATACAGAATGAACTTGACTTGAGATCCTAAATTCATTGTAAAGCTGGTAGAAAGAGCTAATTTTCTAACCTTGTGTTCTAATTTTTAAACAAATTCTGTCCATGCAACTAATTTATTTAGAGATATGTGATAAAACTAGGAAGACCCTTGAACCATGGTTGTATGAACAGAACTTCATTTGTGCCTGCAAAACGGATTATTTTCTTTCAAAGCCCGTGTTCTTACAGGTTTAACTTTCTTACTACTCAGTTTAGAATTGAATCCAAGTGTTTACATATTTAATGCTGTGTAGTGTGTTTGCCAGAAAATTTGAGAGTTAAATTCCATTTTTCTATTCATCTTCCAGGACAGAGTGATTTCTCACCACGGAACACTGCTGTATCTTCTTGTGTTCTAGAAAATTACCCATATGATAGCACAAATATCTCCAGTCCAGTTCAACCAACAGGTTCAGGTACTAATACAATTTTTATTATGTCGATGTAGACAACAGGGTATGAGCAATGCATGCTTACCATTTATCTAGGATATTTTTCTGCCAGTACTGCCATACCATGATCCCTCCATGGCCATTTAGATACCTTTACATCATGGTGCTGCAGTCATAACAGTAACCACAACTTTGATCTATGCTTGAATCTATCTATATCTCTTGTTCCCCTGTTTCCATTTCTATGTGGTTTAATATGCGAGATTAAAATAAAATTATTTCCTGAATAGCTGGCAAAATAATTGGCTTCAGCTTCTTTCTTCTTTCCTTTCC
>NW_009953786.1:7463783-7481912 GCF_000747805.2 Chaetura pelagica
CCTACTCAACCCACCTGGACCCATGTTTATTGAACTCCATACATTGTCAAGACAGTATTTGTAAATGGAATTTAACTGTAGGTGAGCAGTACAAATGTAATAATATTACACAACTCTTGTTTAATTTTGAAGGCTCCATCCTCAGCAACAGCACTTATAATGGACGGTTCAAGCTGAATTATCCATTATTGCTCCCAAAGTTTACAATTAAACTATCGATCAAAGCTGGCAGAAAATTTTCAAGCAGGCTGGGTGTGCATGAGGCTTGTTTTAGATGCAGGCTGAGGGAAAGAAACCCAGAAGCAGCCTTCAGCTAATCCTCTTAGTGCTAACTGTCCTGGATGCAGCAGTGATTATGTATCGTGCTTATACAGTTTTAATAGTGCAGGTCCTATGCAATTTGCGACCTCTATTTCTGCCCAGAAAGATTGGAGCTTAACAGGTTTGGATCCACAGGGAACCAGCTTTGGCTTTTAGGCTTCTTCAGACACTGCAGAATGCATCTTTTCTGGGGAATTCCACAATAAAATGACTGTTATTTATCATTACAAACCTCTTTATCATTTAGTCAATAAAAGGCCTCTCTCTCTCACTTTTTTTTTTTTTTTTTTTTTTTTTTTTCCATGGTGTGCTCAGAGTCAGAAATCTGTATTAGTCTCCCCTGGCCTGAAGGCAAGAGATGTCAAATGCTAAATCATGATCTGCCCTGGCTTTCTGGCTAAATTGTGTATGAAGGCCTGAGGCAAAAAGGTGCACATGCTCATTATTTGAAACAGAATGATTTTTTCCCCTTTCTTTCCTTTTTTTTTTTTTTTTTTTTTTTAAATACATATTGAGACATATATGGTAACACACATACAGTAAGCTTCTGAAAAGTATCAAACCTGAAACAAACCAGCTAGAGCTAAATATGTCAAATATATATGCTTTCAGATTGGGAAACAGAAAAGGGATTGTCAAGAAAAATCAGATGATCTTCCCCTTTTGAACTTTTTGTTAGCAGTGGGGAAAAAAGTGTTGAGTTGACAGCAAAGTGACAGATGTGGTAAATAACCATCTTGTGAATTTGCCCCTGTTTTTTTGGAGAAGGGAGGAGGCATTTGAAATTAATCTCAGTTTGAAATTGGTCAGAAAATCTGCATGGAAACATATTTTGAAGCCTCTGATTGTTTTGCAAACTGTTTTGGGTGTGTCTTCATCTGCTTATTTATTTGCAGTTTGTGATAGATCACCTTCCTCACAGGGCAATGTTACTACCCCAGGTTGGCTAAGAGACTTTTTCAAAGAGATTTTAAGACAGTCATCCCTTGGGCAAATTTTTGTGCAAAAGTATTTGCATATATATGTCAAAGTCTTTCATTTTTGTAAGTATTCTTGTGAGAGAGGCATCATGCGTACTAAAATATTGGTGGGAAACTTATTGAAAGGGTCATCCTTGCTTGTGAAGCAATTTTTTTTTTCTTTACTTTGACACTAGGGAAATGTTCAAGAATGTTGTTTTACAGTATTTGTTCAGCAGAAGGTGACAAGGAGCTTCTGTGAAAGCATATTAAACTTCACTGTTTCCACACGGTGGAGTAGAAGTTCGGAAGCTGCAATGAAACCTGGGGAACTACTCTGTAGACTCTAAACAGTGTGTGTATGATTTTCTGTATTTAACAACAAAACATTCTACATATTGATGATGGCCATCTTCTCTCTTAGTGTAAGCAAGAAAGGGACCAGAGCTTGGAGAGGGAAAAGGACTCATATGTAACAGGAACATTGTGTTCAGCTGGCCAAATTAGTGACATTGCAAATTTTATGTCGATTCCTTAAAACTGAATTTATCCAAATTCTTCATTGCTGGTTACAAATGTTGAGAATGAACTGAGGCTGCTTGAATTCAGTTATTCTATTTCTGAAAGTTTCAGGCAAGTGATCTTATTGGGTCAAAATTTTCAGGGAAGATCCCACAATGGAATGACATCACTGGTTTATACCTTCACCTAAAAAGCAAACTCTGTGAGCTCAACATCTTTTGAGCAGTTAAATATCCAGTTCTTAATGGAGGACTTTATTTTTAGATATGTGTTAAGTGTATTTTTTAATTTGTTTTCTTTTTTGTTGTTGTTTAAAATGTCACTTATTTATTAGAGCTGTGCTAATATGTAATTTTTAGTCATGACTGAAATGGTCTGTGTTGTCAGTAGGATTTTTCCATATTTAAAATAATGCATTTTGAGAATCCTTATATCCTGGCCTTCGTAGTCAGATAAAAAATGAGGCTGCTCTGTACACATCACTGGTTCTGTATTTCTCCCACAGAAAATTATGTCCTGTTGAAATTACTTGAGCTCTTTCCACAGCTGCCACAAATATAAGAGTGAAATTAAAAAAAGGACTATGTTTTTTTGAAAACTATCACGGTGCCTGCTAGTTTCTAAAGTTCCATTAAAACCATGTTTTTTTAATTTTACATGCAAAACTGGCGCATGAGATTGATCAGGCCAAAAGTGAGTAAAATAAGCCAATGTTTTCATGTTTGTCATATAAAAAACCCCCAACAAACTAATTTGAAACAGAAATGCCACACATGAATTTTTCTGTAATTTAACTTTTCCCTTCATGTTATGGTAGATCTTACCAGAAAAGCAAAGTCTTTGTCTCTCTACTGTTTATGGTTAAATTAAATTCTCCTCAGCAAAGAAACTGACTTTATAATGATGCAGGTTGGTATATTGCAAAGGATGGTGCTATATCCCATCTCATTCATCTGTGGGTTTTGGTCCGGAATTCAGGTATGTGTGAGTGACCAGCCATTCCCAAATAAATGTTTAGATGGACTGGTGAACCTTACTGTGCTGTTTCTGGGCACTCCCTCCTGATGCATGCAAGGAAAACCTCTGGCATGGTTGAGGGTAACAGTAGCTTTATTCTCTGAAGCTTCAAGGTGCACTATTCCTGCATTTCCCTTGACAGTCTGCTGTGATTCAGGGCTGGAGAGTATGTGGCTTGTGGAAGAGAAAGGGATCACATATGTGTACTATGTGTTGAGCACTTCACTTATTTGGTCAGGTTTTTGGCACCCAGCTGTTGGCAAAGAATTTGGAGAACTGAAGTCCCAAGGTGGAGATTCTTCCAGCAGTGGAGATCCGCAGGTCACACCCATTCTCAGCAGGTGCGGTGTAAATCTAGAGCTGCTACTGAGAAAAACAAAGGAGTTGCACAAGGGTAATCTGGAACAAGTAAAGCTTTGCTTGTGTTAAGACACAGGACTTCTTCCCTTGAAGAGCAATAGTCCCACTGAGCCAAAGCAACAGAAAATAATAAGCCTAATAATCCTGTGTAATAACATGCATTCTTCTGAAGTCTGTGCAATGCCTGTGCTTGGTGTACAGAAGAGTGTCAGCACTGAGACTGTTGCAATTTAAAAGCAGTTTAATGTTACTGTTATTACTCCAGCTAAGGAAAAGGAGCCCTGTGAAACCTGTTCTTACTAAGCACAAAACTTCAGAAGTGTTAAGTGGAATCATATAAGTTTTAAAAGAATCTGCTTAATTCTGCTGTTTAAGCATGAGACATTTCTATATTCTTTCTTCCAGTCTGTGTACAGTCTTTTGTATTTTGCAAAGTTTGACTTCTCTGCTGTCTTTGTGCTTCTAAGATACCGCATGGCCTTTTTCTGTTTATACTCTGAGTTGTTCAGTAGAGTTCTTCCTGAATGTCAAGGAAATGCAGAATTTCAGAGTAACATTTGTTTGCTAAATGTTACTGCAGAACTCCTGTAGCTGTGCACTTTACTTACTTTTATTTTTTGTTCTTTTCTGTTATTTTCTTTAAAGCACAGTCCAGTGGGGTTGTATGTTGTGTATTAAGTTTATTTAGTGCAGTATGTCCTGGTTCTTCTTTGACTGTGGCTGTAAGTCAAAATAATTCCACTGAAATAGTTGCAGTTTCACTAACATAAAGCTGAGAATCAGACCCGTAAATTCTTTATTTGTTACACAAGACCAGAAAGCACTTGGGACTGATAGACTTCTAATTGTTGCCTCCCTTTCACTTAATCATGGCCTAACTTTTTTAATAGCATTTTAAAATTTTAAAAACAGATAAAAAGATGTAGTAGTGTATTTGCAAAATGAGACTTTATATTGACAGCCTTTGTCATACTGTGAAATTTTAAGCCTAGTTAGAAATCATAAAAAGCAGAGTAAAACTTGTAATGGAAAAGCTAACCAACACATAAATGTAGCTGTAAGAAGTGACAGTCACATTCATCTAGTCTGAACTCACTAAATTATTCTGAAATTTCATTAGAAAATATAATTGTAGCTGTTTTATCTTTTTTGGGGTTTTTTGTTGTTGTTGTTGTTGTTTTTTGCTTCAGCTTAACAAATTGCAGGAAGATAATATCTTTGTCTGTGTCCTCCAAACTGAAGCTGCCTCCAAGAAAAGTGGTACTTCAATGAAATAGACTGTTTTCATTCTTTTAATAATTTGTTTGTTTTAATTTAGTTGTAGTTTCATGCTTCTTTAGTGTTCATCTGAATCTTACCCCCAGCTATATCTCTGACTTCCTGTTTTAAGGTCATTCCTAACTCAGAAAATTGTCATTATATTAGATTTAAATATAAGGAGAGATTTTAAAATGTCCATGAGCATAGTTGTCTTATTTAAAAATCCAGCTTTTGTGTACTTCCCATGTGGGATCTCTGTATTAAATTTGTGTTTATATTTTTATACAACCCCTACCAATAGCCTAGGTCAAACACAAAATGCCAACCATTACGTTGTTGTTGGTTTTCTTCATGGATTTTCTTTGTTCACCTGAAGAATACATTTATTTTAATTTCTTAATTTATAATTCCTAAAGCATGTGCACATTCAAGAACAATATATGAAACTAATAAAGGAACTGTACTCTATCTTTTAGCTCAGCAGAATTCCATCAGTTGTAAGTAGAAGCAGTATTTGGGTGGCAACAATTTGAAATGTTATTGTTTAACTGTAGTCGCAGCATGATTTGAAGCCACCCAGTCAGTTCCACAGGTGGACTCCTCAGGACCTCAAAGACTCAGGTGCCAAATGCCCTTCACTGCTGTCATGTAAGATGTTGGCTGCATTTACATGACTACTCATGCTCTGGACACATCTACCATCTGCATTCTTGACATGTAGAAGCATCCTGGGGTCCAGATTTAGGCTGAGCTTTAGAGTAGTGAGGATGGGAAATGGGACAGGCCATGAAGCTTGTAGTGCTCAGAGTCACTTTTAGATGATACATTACAGTCTCAGGACTGCATATGTCACCTGGCATAATGTCAGTTGTCCTAACTATAATTTAAGGCCACTTGCTCAGGTGGACTTCTGCTTGTCTTCACTTTTGCCATCTACTCTAAAACTGGAATCAAGATGATAAAGGCTTAGCCTGTTGTAAGGACAGCAGCTGTCTTTGAGGGTGGGCACCCAGCTCAGTTTTCCTTGCTGTGGAAACTTCTTGGTCTCATCCTGAGAAGAGAAAAGGACAGGTGGGAAAAAGGGAAAGGGCAAATCTGGTTTGGGTACCAGGACAGGAGGCAACAGGAAGGCATTTTTTGAAAGCTGAAACCACTGAAACCATCTCTGACTTTATTTATTTATTTATTTATTTTTAATTTTTTTTTTGCAAATGAGGAGCAGTTTGACCTTTTAACTCCTCTCTTGCCTTCTGTCTTTTCCTACTATAATCCTAGGTTATCCACCATGCTTATAGGGCCACTGGCAGACTTGCTTCCTGCCATTTGGCTAATGGAATAACAATTCCAAAATCAAATATTATTTTCTGTAAGAAAGCATTTATTTTCAGAATCCTTGTGAGTTTGTCACTGCAGCATAAGTGCAATGGGTACCTGGGCCTGGCAATTTACTTAGTCTGAAAGCACCCATACATCTGCTTATTTTTGCTGTAGATGTCTACAAAGTTTGTAATGAGTCACTGCCACATATTTGTATGCAGCAGCAGGCTGCATTTGGAATGCATTGTAATACTTGTTCTCTCAAAGTATTAAATGTAAGCAAATGCCCCACATTGCTCAAAAGGGCAAAATTGTGCAGTCTCTGGTCCAGACTTTAGCTGCCCCATCATGAGCAAATGGCTCACCTTCTCTTTTGCCACATGCCAAACTGCAATTGTATTTAGAAATATTGACAGGACTATGTAGCATATCTAAAGTACTTTGAATGTAGAGCTTAAATATTACAGTCTTTAGACATTGACAAATGTGTTTGGGTAACATGCATTTTCAGTGAAGTTCTATGACAAAGACAGACAACAGTCACATAAGTCTTTGCTAGTTCAGCCAAAAAAATAATTTCAGCTAGGGAAAAAGAGTGCCAACATCTTTTTTAGGCTGAAGACTAGAAGAAGAGATCTGTTTTTGGAGGCAGTCTGGCATAAACAAGTCAGTCTCTTGAAGAAGTCAGACCTCAAGACCATTGACTCGGTAGCCTATCACTAATAACTAGTACCAGGTGATTCAGAGTTGTAGGAACTGTGATCCAATAGTATGCAGTTTAGCAATCACAAAAATAAATTAAACAATCCTAAGGCTTATTTTTACCTTTGTAATACTTTTAATCTTGCTGTATTATGTGTTTCAGCTATGCCATAAGGTGTATGCTATCTACAAGATCACGGAATTGTCAGAGTTGGTAGAGACCTCTAGAGATCATCTAGTCCAACTCCTCTGCTATGTTCTTAGCATTTTGGAAAGAGTTCAAAGAATTATGGCAAACTAATCAAGTGTTTAATCTGCATTTCATGTGAATGCTTAAAAAATTATTCACAAATATAATAACTGTCTTGTGATAATCCATACAGGTTTCAATAAAAAACTGAATTTTAAGGCAATTCATATATGCATGTTGCATGTTCCCAGTCCATATTCTTCTCAACCATATTGAAATATAAACTGTTGACACTTCCCTAATTTAGGTTCTACTTTTTACACTCATGGGTATTTGAGCTTGTACAGCTGTTTCAATTTTCTGAAGTTTTCCTCTATGGTAAATTGGTATTGCTTTTCTGGAAATTTTTTTGATTGTGCTCAGTTACAGTCTTTCAGCTTCAGTTTAGCTTCCATTCTTTCCTTCAATATGTCATTGCTTTGCATGTGTAAAAGCTGGAATGTATTGCAGATTTCATTTCTAATAAATTTGTAGATATCTTTCTCTTCTCTAATTTAAGTCACAAGAACAGCCAGATTCTACTATGTAAGTCTTGTTTTCCTGCATGGCTGTTGCCATTAGTGGCTCTAACAGAGGTTTTTCTCGAGTCTTGCCTAAGAATTTGTTTTGTCTTCAGGGATGACCTCTTTTTCTGGATTTTAGGCTACCTGAGAAAAATCTTGTGCTTTATAGCAACGAATGAAAAAAAAACAAAAAACAAAAAAGGCAAAAAAAAAGTCTTTGTACTTATTTCCTATTGCCAGAAGTAAATGGAACCCAATTGTAAATCCTAAGGCTTGTCCTGTTCATCCTGCAGTTTTTGGCATAATTTAGCATACACACACTTTCTACGTTGGTTTTTTTTCCATGCCTAGAAAACTTTTAAATGTGCAATTTCTGTAATTTTCCCAGTGTCCAATATAGCTGATAACTATACTGCAAAGCTTCCTTCATGACTACTGCTGCAGAATTTAAATTTGGATCCTATAACTGTAGGGGTAATTTGTGGCTTTGCCCTTAGCTTTTCATTTTTATAGACAGTGAATCCTAAATGCCATGTGCCTCCCTTACTGTGTGATGCAAGAGAGGGTTATTTACCGTTGTAGTTCTGGTCTTAAATCCATTGAGCTGCTGTGTCTTTGTGAACAACTTCATGGAGGTAAAGATTTGGATTATGAGTCATAAAAATGCCATTTTATTTTCTGTATATATTGTGGTCAAGGAAGAACCAAAGTAATGTTTATAAAAGAACACCCTGGGAAAAGTCGTATTGATTTTATCTAGCCTATCCCTGCTTTTTTATTTTTAATCTTAGTTTCTCCTCTGCTAGACATGAATTTTTCCTCTTTTAGTGTTTTCAGTAGCTTAGATTTACTCACCTTTGGTCACATCAAAGATGGTTGCCACAGCTGCTTTCTTTGGTTCCTGGGCCTCCATGAAGATACTTGTTGTCATTCCTATAAAGGGGAAGAACAGAAAAAATCAATTTTACTTTGATGACAAGTGGAAAAAATACATTTTTCTCTTACACCCTACTTTTAGGATGTTTTATTCAGCTTACTTTTGTAGAGATAGTGCTGTCTGACTTCAGAGTTTTGTGACTCACTTCAGATCTTATATCATCTTTGCAGTGTTCTTAATTTGTTTTTCCTTCAGATTTTATTAATATTTTCTCAGAAAATAACTAAAAGCAATGATAGGTGTGTGCCATGGTAGTAAGTGTTTGCTGAGGCATGGATATCAATCATGTTTATTTCAACAGCTTCATTAGAAATTTCATTTCAACCTCTACATGATTAAGCTGTGTACTTGATCATGGTGATCCTGGATTTTCATGGCTTCATGTTTTATGATTGCTTGACTGAAGCGTGAAATGGAGTTAATCCATTCTCAACATAGAATCATATAATCATAGAATGGCTAGGGTTGGAAGGGACCTTTAAGATCATCTAGTTCCAACCCCCCTGCATAGGCAGGGACAGCTTCCAGGAGCCACCTCTCATTTTCCTCTTATGTGCTGACAAGACATAAATTCAGGAGAAGTAAAGGAAGTTACTGCATATTTGGTTAAAGCACATGATGTTATTCTATCAGTTTGTCCAGTGAGGCTTCAAGAGGGCTTCTGTAGCTGGCATAGCAGAATCTAATTTTCCTTCCCCCCCATAATCTCCTTTCTTTACCTATGTAATTTTTCAATTACCTTTCTTGTGCAAAGTGAGTGCTACCCTAATGCAGTGGGGATTCCCCTTGTACAACTCTCCACTGTCAAATTCCAGATAGTGGGTCCTCTAAAAATGTAAATGTAGCAATGCATGTGGAAGAAAGGGCCAGACTGATATGTTTTTACCTGAACATACCATATAAAATCACTATGTTACCCCAGGATTCAGAGCTATTCTGGTCCACCAGCATCTTGGGAATATGTAGTGACAGGTTTGCAGCTCAGGTCTCTAATTAGTAGAAAGCCACTTTTGCATGAGAACTTTTGTAACTTAAATGTGGGCTCTGAAGCTTTTTCTGATGTTACAACATTCCAGCCCATCAACATAGTATGAGATTACCCTGGAACATAAAACAAAAGCTGGAGCTAACTAGCATGAGTCCTCAATCTATTGTTGATGTTGTTTTGCAGTTTATACAGAACACCAGGTCTCTGGATAATGAGGATGATGGAGAGATGATAGCTTGATTATTCTGCTGCTGTGCTTTTGCTGGGAACTGATGAATCCGTCACACTTTTTACTATCTTAGGCCAGTGTTGCTGGGGAGGATGAGAAAAAGTCATAAAGATGACATGTTTGCTGTCCTGTTCCCTGATGGGGCTCCAATGTATTACCTGGATCTAATTATCTCATCTCCAGTTGACAGAGAGGCTTCCATGGCACACTTTCCATCACCGAGAGCCTCCGCCAAGCTTCCAGTGGGCTGTCTAATAGCTTGATATATTTTTGGACCTCCCGCTCATTGGATGAACAAGCTGAAGTAAATCATGTGTTGACCTCAAAGCATTTATAAACTGTAGAACATTATATTCTCATCAGAGCCATAGGGGCAGTAAACTATAGTTTCTCTGCTGTGAAACATGGTTTTGGTTATGCACTGTGTTACTAGGGTTGTACTTAAACAATAATATATCATTTGTGGCACATGTCGCCTTCTTTATTGAAAGGCAAAACAAAGAGTTGAGGACAAAAATCATTACTACTTTAGCAATTTTTCACAAAATGCTTTTGTTTTGTACTTGACACACAGATGGGACATTGTACTGCAGTGCAAATGATGTATAGCAGCATGACAAATTTGATTTCCTTTATAAAACAAGAATAAGAATAGTGGATGAATTTGGGTAAAGGGTGTTAACTTTCTTGTTAGCATTAAAAATAAAATAAATAGGGGAATAAATGCAAAACTAAACAAAACAAACAAAGCCAAGGGAAAAAATTCACCTCAGAAACTATTTGAACTCTTCAATTGTTTTGGCAAACATTGATTAAAATGCATAAACGAAAATTTTGAAAACAATATACGTACTTGTGTTAGAACTTTTGTATTACCTTGAGAGTGATAATCCGTGACTGAGAAAGAAATTAACACAAAGTGTTACACAGAAGCTGGACCAGGCAAACAATAGAAGATCAATTCTGAGGAAAGCAAACTATATTCTTAGCCTGCGTTCAATCACAGGCTCTTCAGTGCTTCAACCATGTTAAAGAAATATAATTGCTACTTCTCAGCCGTCTTGTTTCAGTTTAAGTCTGTATCACTGTCGTGTATTATTGTTTGTTACATCACACTGTGAAACATGGTCTGTCCCTGGGGAAATGTTTTGGATTTGGTTTTATTAGTGTGGCATAGCTTTGCCTTTTCCTTTTATTGTGGATTTGCCCAAAATCTTTACTCTGTATCCAACCACTGAATTTTAGGTAGTGTTTTGCTGCTACTAATCTTTGATAAGAAAACAAGAAATGAATGGCTGTAACGTGAGAGAATCTCAACCCATGTGCAAGAGCAAGGATCCCATATTGTACTGTACACAGATGAAAGAGTATGCATGAATGAGAAAATGTCCATTGTTTTCCTAAAACTTTGTTTGAAAGTGTTCTACTGCAGTCTTGTTCCAGGTGCAGCTGAAATTCAGTCCCAGGGTCCTGCAATACATTTTAAATAAATAAATAAATAAATAAAAAATCTAAGCAGATGCTGTCTTTTGCCATTTTCACAATAGCAAAAGTTAAGGAACTATTTCACTATTTAGCTTTGTTACTGCAGAAATTCTCACTCTGGACTGCTGCATCTAGATTTTAAACAATTAAAAGTTTCAGGTTTTTCACACCTACCAGTCTGGACATGGTGCATTAGAAAGATAAGGTCTGTCTGCAAAGTATGAGTCTGAACATGAGTTGGGCTATGAAGTCCTCTTTCCTTTCTGTTACCAAAATGTTGAAATATTACAAATTTCTGTGAAGCAGGTGAGGAAAAGGTATCCATGCTAAATATGATGATAAAAACTAGAAAATTGTTCTGTGAGCAATAAGCTTGTGAAATCTCTGCTTATCTCCTGTGTGGACTCTGGTGTCTAACAGTGCAGTTGCTAATGCTGCTGTCTTTACCTTAGTCAAGGCATGAAATCAGTCTACTTGCAGGGAAATACCCAGGCCCAAGAACTTGTCTTGAAATTGGTAATTTCTGCTTGGTTATGAAGTCCTGATAATATAATGCTTTGCTCCAAGCAGTCTTCTGGTATGTAGGATAAATCTGTTGAACTCGTATTTACCAAAGTGTATTGAGATATTTTACCCTAGTCTCCTAGCCAGCATGCTGTCTCCAAGTTTGGGCAGCAAGGTGCAGATCAGTCCTGCAGCCTGGCCTTGAACTATATTTGGTCCCTGAAAGTCAAGAGAGAGGTGAAATATATGAAATAGGAATGAGAGATATGAAAGGTCATCACATATATGAGACATAAGCATAGCCTGGTCAGACTGTATTTGCAGCCTGTGTCTTACTTGGATCTGGTATTTAAATGGCCCTTGTGTAGTATATTAATTTAAAAATAATTCCTTACATACTAGGGAACAATAGCTTGAATATGGAAGATGTATTCCTCTGGATTTTAGGAAACATGATTTTTCAACATTTGTCTATCTGAATACTGCTTAACTTTTTCTTACTCAAAACCAGTTTCCTGGATGTCTTTTGTGTCTTTCTGTATCTTCCCCTCTAGCAGATGGAAGATATCTGACAAAAAGAAATCCCAGAAAAAAATCTGAAAAAAGGTTCCTCTGCAAGTAGAAGCTATGAAAATGTTGTGCTATTGGAACATCCTGAAGTTCTAGGAGAGACTTCTGGGATATTGGCTTCTTCTGTCTTCTGCTAGCCTTCTTTGAGTAGTGGTTTTTGTTCTTCTTATGCAAACATCTAAACTAAATAAGATCAGACTTTTCATGGGCTGGGCTGCAGCATTTCTCCCCAAAACTGCTACTGTCTCCTTGATTTTAAAATTTTACTTACATAGATATTTGAAGATTTTTTAATTATAATTATTTTATTATTCATAACTCTGACCATTACATTGAAGTATCTTGTTGATGTGCTGTGTGTTTTTTGTTTTTTGGTGGTGCTCAGCTGTTCCTGTCAGGGAACTTCAGATAACAGAAACCTCAGACAAGGAAAAATTAGATTTCCTATAATTGTATAGTTGACAGCAGTTGGAGTGGTTGTAATCACATACATTAGCTACTAAAATGCCTATCGGGGGTTTCAATTAGAAGGAGAATTCTGACAATAGTGTTGAGAAGGTGAGATCCCAAGAAGCCCAAAGGACAGAGAAGAAGCTAGTAGTAATTATATTTTGGACCTGAAGAAAGGGAAGGTGTCAGGCAAACAAATATGCTTCACAAAGCTGTATCTGCTTTCTGCAGGAAGATGGAACAAGTCGAGACCAAGCCCTGTGATAACCATAAACTGCCAGCTGTGGCAAAACCCATATGAATTACAACTTGTTATGGCTTGTTGTATGTTGATGCATGGATAATAATAATGAGAACCGGTCTTCATTTGTTTTCCTTTTGATATACAGATGCAAGTCTAAGCCAGGCTCGACTACATAGGAAATCCTAATATCCAGCCATGCTCTGGGAATGACTACAGAGCAGTGAACCCTAAGTTGGCCCAGCTTCAAAATGAACAGCATGTGTGAGGTATATCTTTCCTTTTGATTACATGAAAATGAGACTGGAAATGTCATTCTCTGTGCATCTGTACTGTGTCCTTTCCCTCACTGATCAGTCACAATGCATGTTTATTTGACAGTGAAGCAATCTGAAATCAGACAACTTAGAAACATACTTAATGCATCAAATCTCCTGAAAGTCTTTCAGAGTAGCCTCACCCATCTGTGTTGAGTCTTGTGTAGGACTTGGAGTCTCTGTGAGAAGGACATGGTATAAAATACCACAGAAAAAAGGTTGCAGAGAGCTGTTAAAGTTTTACATGTGTTGGTTACCATGGGTACGCTCAAGTCGCATGTTGAGTGAGTTGTCAGCAGCCATGGGTCCTTAGCATGACTCTGCCATTGTTTTCACAGAACCTAAGGTGTGACTTTGCTGAGTTTACATGCCATCCCTTCCAAATGTGTGTCTGTCTGCCCTGCAGTACTATGGCTGCAGTCCCACTAGGCAAGGTCCTTGAGGAAGATCAGCAGCACCTAAAGTTACTGTGCTGGGGAGGTTTGAGGGCTGGCACTCTGTGGGAATAGGACAGGGAGGGAGGATCCCGACAGACAGTGAGTGAAACACAGCTTAGCAGAGTCTTCAAGGCAGTCTTCTTTCTGGGCGAGGGATGCTGGTGTTAGGCACTGAGTTGGTTTTCCAACCCAGTATATGCTGCCTGCTTGGCTTTTACCAATGAGACCTCTCCAGTCTTCTTCTGAGATGTCTTTTCTGCCCTAATACTTGTGTCATGTAATTTTCCTGCTGCTGTTTAAGGTGTTCCTTTGAAAATAAGTTGGTGTGTTATGGAAGGCAGGGTGTGAGTGAGATGAAAACTTAGTTTCCTGGCTTTTTGTTTTTGTTTTTAAGTCAAGTAACAATTACTTTCCACAAATGTGCTCTACCAGGCAGTGAATTCTCAAACCAATGACCTAATATGATAGCCCTATACTAATTTGTAGCCAGCAGTTATTTGTTGTGTACTCATCGTAAAAATATCTTAAATGCTATTTCACAGAATTACTTCCATCCCCCCAGGTCAGACGTCTGTGACACCCTGATCCAGTGTGCAATGACAAAAATCAGGTATGAGTTGCTGCAATTGTGTGATTAAAAAGTGGTTTAACTAGAGAAATAATTTGAAAATCAGATTAAGTGAGATTTGGATTTTACAGGTCAAAAGGATTTTGAATGTCTTTATTATTCTGTGTGAGGTATTGCAACCAATGTTCTTGACTGACAATGCAAATAATATGTAAACTTGGGGTTGTGCATCCTGGTTTTCAAGCAATAGCAATGAGTACACTCAGAAATTCTGTAATTTAACCTCTGGATTACTTAATCTGTGTTTGTTCGTTGCTTTGTAAATGCAGATTTGTTAAAGATATGGTGCTAAGAAAAGAATCCTTCGTCACTACCTGCTGTACACAGTACTATTTAAACAGCATAGCAGAAAAAGCATATCAAGTTTCACTATAGAAATGTTGGGATACTGCCACTCCTTTTCAGGTGGGAGAATCAGATCATGGTCATTTTAAATTCAGTAGCAGTTTTATTAAGTCATTCCAGGATTGGGCCTGAAGTAACCTGTACCTCTAGTTCCTTTGAAGTTTGTAGCAATGAACAGTGTGCTCAACAATGTGCTCTTATGGGAGCTTATTCCAAAAATTAAAGCCTAATTAAACACGCCCTCTTATCTTCAACCTGCACCTCAGATAAAATTAATTTGGATTTTAAGCCAAAGTAAACAGACGCGTTTCATGATGTCGTAAGGATCACCATGTATTAACATCTATTTTACTGCTCTTGCATTTTATGTTACAAGTAAATTCTCTTTTCCTTCCTTTGCTTTCATTAACTTGTGTTTAGGCTCCCAGCATTTGGGGCAATTTATGTCTTCTGTATATATAAAAGACATAATGTGGTCTGCAGGCACTCAGTACATGCTATATGTATAAATGACTGCTGAGGTGATGTCTCTGGTTGGAATTAGAGTTCATTTGCATTAAACTAAAAATAGCCAACCCTATGGAGCTGGCAGTAAAGGCTTTTGATGAAGCCAGAAGGGAAGGAAAGGAGAAGATCCAGAGAACAGCAGAGCAATAGCAGGGAGGTGTCACCACGTGCCAGGAAGGGAAGCAATCACTCTAGTCCAGCCAGGCAGATGCCTGGGAGTGAATGGCCATGTGTGCCCACACCTTGTATTTCAGCCCTCAGGGTAGAGAGCAGGAATATTCTGGTCAATCTTAACTGCCTAGTCACAGTCCATCAAGTTAGTTGTAAAAACTTCCGTTTCAATTAAATATAAGCTCATTGTATTTTCACACAACAGTTAATAAAATAAGACTCATTAGGAATATAGCATTTAGACTAGAGCAAGTGATTTTTTTTTTTTTTAAATGTCACACTGAAAACCACATTTCCTTTAATCAGCATCTGCTCTGTGTTAGACTGCCTATAAAATCCGGTGTACTGTTGACAATGGGGGAAAATGAAAACAAACAAATAGGAAAACTACAAAAGACATGGTATTAACATCAAAGAGCACTAATCCTCCCCTCTTTCCTTGGCATTTGAAAAATGTCTTTATTTTGACCCTAAACAATTTAACTTTTTTTCCACCAATTTTGAAATTGGACAACAAAGAGGGTCATGCTGGAAAGAAAGTAGGGCATTGCATGTGGATTTGAAACATGAGATTAAGAGGCAAAAAAAAGGAGAGGATAATAAACCAGTTTGAATAAATTAAAGATTTTTCTGAAAGTAAATCTGCTCCATCTTTTTGGAATACTAATTGTACAGAAAGGCTTACAGGGCTGGAAGTAGTGACATCGCTATGTAGTTTGCACTTGCACAAATGACATAAGTGTTTCTGTAGGAACTTAAAGGTGAGTATTTAATATGAAGAAATGTATGAGAAAATTGTGAAAGTACACTGTGAATAAAGGAAAGAATGGGCTCTATGTGATTATTTTTCTTATCTAAATATACAACTATAGTTAATTATTCAGTAAATATTAAATGTTGGGATAAAAGTTGTGTAGGCGACTGGGTGTTACAATAGGCTAAATGCAAATGATCATGAGTCTATTGTATTTAGGCAGTAAACTGCTAAATACTTGGGGTGAAAAAGGGAGGGGACTTCCTTAATCATAAAACTAGTCCTTGTGTACGGAGGGTAATCACATAATCTCTAATCCTATTCATAAACACATCATGCTATGGAGTTATAATCATTGTGGTTTTGTCCCCTCCTATTCCTATTAGGAAATATTTCACTGCTCTGATAGATAGAAACTCTCCTGTCATTTCCAGTGTAATTGTGGCCGGTTTATACCTATTTGTTTTGTGTCAGCACTGTCCTTCAATGTGAATAGCTTTTTCCTCCCTGCTGCTTACCCCCTGGTACATTTATGGACAGAAATTGTGGCACCTCGTAGCCTTTGTTCTGCTCTATTAAACATTCAGTGCTCTATTGGTGTCCTCTAATAAAATAGGTGTTTCTTTTCTTCAATTGTTTCTGGTCAGTACCATCTCTTTAAGCCAGTAGATCTTCCACACGTTTGACCAAAATGGAGCTTCAAGGTCCATGTGAGTCACCCTGCACAAATGCTTAAACAGAGGTCGTTGGGTTTTTTCCTACTTCTGGAAATACTGAACCTGATATTCCCTGGGATAGTACTGCTTTCAGGGACTCATTGGTGACTAGTAGTCATCTTGAAATTGGTTACTACAACTGTTTCTTTCTCCTTCTTCACCTCCTTCACCTGATGATCCCATAGTTTATGGGAAGAGTCCTCATCAGTATTTCCTAAAGGAAAACAAACATTTTTCTTCTTCATTTTTCTTCTTCATTCAGCAGCAGGTCACACCTGGTGTCCAGTTGCCTACCTAAGGATGGGATGTGTAGTCCTCTGGAGATGCCCACTGCATTTTTTCCTCTATTGGCTGAAATACTAAACTCTTAGATGTCCATCAGTAACTCATCAGTGGGATGAGTGCTGTGAAGGTCCCCAGCTCTGCCATTTGAGCTGGTGTCACAGTTAAGCTGGTCAACAGTATTGAACAGTCTTCTGCAACAACCAGTGCCTCTGGACTGTGTTATCTGCAGATTCATTAATGTTTTCCTAATTACTGTCACCAGAGTTATTTCAACTGCTGAAGGATCTGCATGAAATAAGATGTACAGTTTCAACCCTGAGCTAAAGCCTGTGGACTTGAGAAAAAGCTCCCAGTGGCAAAAGATCCCAGCCTTAGTTTTCCAGACAGCACTGTGAAATAGTACTTAACCCCAAAGAGGCTTTCTACTGTTAGCTTTTCATTGTAACAATGGGCCTTGTCATGTTTTAACAAGTAATTCCCACAAAAAAACCTCATACGTTCCACAGATGAAAAGCCTTTTTGAGATCAGGAATTAAGGACCAGTGCAGCTATCCATTTGTTTTCTATTTTAAACCCAAATGGCTACATCAGATTTTAAGATTATGCCTATGGAAATAGCAGAGGCCACATGACTTGGCAAACAAATATATATATAATCTATATATGTTCCATGGGCCCTGATGAGATGCACGCAAGTGTGTTGAGAGAGCTGGCTGATGTTATTGCCCTACCACTCTCCACCATTCTTGAAATATCATTCCAAACAAGAGAGGTGCCTGAGGACTTGAAGAAAGCCAATGTCTCTCCAGCCTTCCAAAAGGGCAAGAAAGAAGATCCAGGAAATTTCAGACCAGCCAGCCTCGCCTCCATTCCTGGAAAAATGATGGAATGGCTTATTTTGGAGTTCATCTCTAAGGACATGGAAGAGAAGAAGGTTATCAGGAGTAGTCAGCATGGATTTACCAAGGGGAAATGATGTTTGACTAATCTGATAGCCTTCTGTGATGTTGTGACCGAATGGATAGATGCAGGGAGACCAGTGGATGTAGTCTACCTTGACCCTAGCAAGGCTTTTAATAGTGTCTCCCATAACATTCTTGTGAGCAAGCACAGAATATGTAAATACCGAGCAGGACCAGAACCCTGGACTTCTGCAAGGCCAACTTTCTTCAATCAATTATTAAGAGAAGTCCCATGAGACAGGTTACTAGATGGTAAATGGGCTCAAGATAGTTGGTCAACATTCAAGGACCACTTCTTGCAAGCTCAGAATCAGAGCATCCCAATGGGCAGAAAATCATGTCAGGGAGCCAGGAGACCCACATGGGTAAACAAGGAACTGCTGGGCAAACTC
>NW_009953786.1:7482435-7509413 GCF_000747805.2 Chaetura pelagica
ATCTTCAGTAAGTCATGGGCAACAGGTGAGGTGCCTGAGGACTGGAGGATAGCAAATGTCACACCAGTCTACAAGAAGGGCAAGAAGGAGGACCTGGGTAACTATAGACCAGTCAGCCTCACCTCCATCCCTGGAAAGGTGATGGAACAACATGTTCTTGTCACTATCTCTAGGCATATCAAGGATGAGGGGGTCATTAAGAGCAGTCAACATGGTTTTACCAAGGGAAAGTCATGTTTGACCAACCTTATAGCCTTCTATGAGGAAGTAACAAGGTGGATAGATGATGGTAGGGCAGTAGATGTGGTATATCTTGATTTCAGTAAAGCATTGACACTGTCTCCCACAGCATCCTTGTAGATAAACTGAGGAAGTATGGGCTTGATGATCAGGTAGTGAGGTGGATCAAGAACTGGTTGAAAGGAAGAAGTCAGAGAGTTGTGGTCAATGGGACAAAATCTAGTTGGAGGTCTTTGACTAGTGGAGTCCCTCAGGGGTCTGTACTGGGACTGATACTATTAAATATTTTCATCAACGACCTGGATGAGGGAACAGAGTGTGCCTTCAGCAGGTTTGCTGATGACACTAAACTGGGAGGTGTGGCTGACACACCAGAAGGCTGTGCTGCCATTCAGAGAGACCTAGACAGGCTGGAGAATTGGGTGGGGAGAAACTTGATGAAATTCAACAAGGGCAATTGTAGAGTCTTGCATCTGGGGAACAACAACCCCATGTACCAGTACAGGTTTGGGGCTGACCTGCTGGAGAGCAGTGTAGGAGGAAGGGACCTGGGGGTCCTGGTGGACAGGAGGATGACCATGAGCCAGCAATGTGCCCTTGTGGCCAAGAAGGCCAGTGGCATCCTGGGGTATATTAGAACGAGTGTGGTTAATAGGTCAAGAGAGGTTCTCCTCCCCCTCTATTCTGCCTTGGTGAGGCTGCATCTGGAATATCATGTCCAGTTTTGGGCCCCTCAGTTCCAGAAGGACAGGGAACTGCTTGAAAGAGTCCAGCACAGAGCCACAAAGATGATGAAGGGAGTGGGACGTCTCCCTTATGAGGAAAGGCTGAGGGAGCTGGGTCTCTTGAGCTTGGAGAAGACTGAGGGGCAACCTCATCAATGTTTACAAATACGTTAAGGGTGAGTGTCTGGAGGATGGAGCCAGGCTTTTTTGAGTGATGACCAGTGATAGGACAAGGGCACTGGGTGCAAACTGGAACATAGGAGGTTCCACCTAAAAATCAGAAAAAACTTATTTACTGTGAGAGTGACAGAGCACTGGAACAGGCTGCCCAGAGACGTTGTGGAGTCTCCTTTGCTGGACACATTCTAAACCCACCTGGACGCCTTTCTGTGTGATGTGCTCTAGGTGATCCTGCTCTATCATGGAGGGTTGGACTAGGTGATCTTTGGAGGTCCCTTCCAACCCCTAAGATTTTGTGATTCTGTGATTCTGTGAACTCTTGCAGGCCTACACATACCACACATCTTAGTACTCCTGGTGGTATGCAGAACTGGACATGGGAATACCAAAGCCTTTCTTACATGTTTACTGTACAAACAGCAAATATGACCTGAAAAAACATGTTGCTTTGAGTAGTGTTTGGGCTAGATGCTCTCCAGAATTCCCTTCCAACCTGAATTGCAATTCTATACATCTGCTTACTGCTGGTTTTCTTTTACCTTCCACTGAAGCACCTTATGCTGTTTATTAAGGCAGAATATTGGACTAAATAGGTTTGAAATATCATCCATTCTGGCAAGTCTTGTATTTCCATGTGCAAACAGGATTTATTAGAAATTCAATACATATTGAATGTAGGACTTTAGGGATCTCTTATTTACTCTGGGCAGGTAAATATTGAATTGTCATGAAAGGTATTTGACTCCATTTTGGAACATAAAACAGAGGAGGTTAATAGAACAAAGAGAAGAAATCAACACCAATGGTAAATGGTAACACACGTTACTGTATATCCCCTTCTGGCTTTGCAAGTGGTGCATGTTTTCATAGTTATACAAAGCAAACTTCATAGTATCACAACCTCAAGGAGGTGAACAGGAATTGGGAGGGTGCTTTTGTAATCTTGTCAAACTTGTTTGTGAGGTCTTTTCCCTGCCAGTTATTTCAGTTATTTTTCTTTTCTTTTTGGGAAAATGCTGCAAGTTTGGACTCCTTTTCTCAGTTACTGTCCAAATGAAAACCTGACTGGTGCCACTGTCATTGCCTAAGTAAAATATCATTGTGAGGCTGGTGCATTCTGCAGGGTTCTCCACAAGGTACTCCAATGTAAGCGAAAGAGCTGCCATAGAGCAGAGCTGCCCAACACCATGGCTGGGGCCAGTGGAACCAAGGTTTCACCATGGGGCTGCAATGAGTTATCTTCCTCGCCTGCTAGAGAAGCAATGACATGCTCATGGGAATATCAATGTTTGTATATTGAATGATTGGCTGAAGCAGCATCTGTAAGATAGCTGTGTTCAAAATGGGATGGTTTCTTGGTAATTTTCTTAAAAACTTATCCATTAAATTGGGGGATTATTATTTTTTTTTGCAAAAAAAAATAAATAAATATGGCATTTCACTCCCTCTCACACAAGTTTTAATAAGTGTCTCAGTCTCCCATGTCATACAGATATCTTCTTGAGAATACCTAACCTTGATGGTGATATTATTAGAGGGCTAGAATAGCCTCTCTAAATTTTCAATGAATACTTCAATTTTATTTCAAGACAATGCTTACTGCAATTGCTGAGGATTTTAAATTTTTATTGCATCCCAAGTAGATAAAGACAATATGGAAATTTTTTAATACAGTGAGAAGTGTTATTTCTACAAGTCTTTGAGTCATTAGTTGGTGTGGGAAGAATTCCAACTTACACTTTTCTTTCAGACTTCGAGATTTGCAAGCAAGTTTATAAAATTATCATCCCAGGCAATATGTAAGATTACTTTTTAAAGCTAGAAACTAATGGTACTATTGCTGACAAGATAAATAACACTTCAGATGAAACTGTACATATGAATTGACCGGGGGTCTTTGTTTTTTACCCAAACCTTTAAAAAAAATAATAAAATTGAACACTACTCATTTAAAAATGTACACAGGAAGAAAATACTTTTTTCTAATTATTAAAGTGTGTAGATTGCTTTTTTAGCACTTCTGACAATGCCATTCTTTGCTCTCTTATCACTGCACAAAGAAATACTGTTATTTACCCTGGGAAACAGGTGACTGAACTTATAAAAATCACTACAGGACAAGATGTATTGAGGCCTAGCACAGAATGACAAATTCTGGCGGGGTTTGCCAAGAAGAGACATATTGATTTTTAAATGATTAATAAGGAGAATATAATTGTATTTCATTAAGATGGATGGGATTTCATTTAGTCTGTCTTCTCCTTTTCCACTTCAGATGCAAAAGGAAATCAAGTCATCATCAATGGCACCTTGTGTTAGCCTGCCATGGAAACGAGGTCATTGATTGAGTAAAAGAAGTTTCTGAGGGGCTAGTCTAGTCTCTAATGGGGTTGCTAGCATAGATAACCTTGCAAAGATAAGTTTCTTTCACTGTTTTGAGAACAACCAACACTAGGAAACAATTGACAACATCTTTGTTCTGGACTTTGATGATTTTCAAGTTGCATATTATCCCAAGTTGTGCATGCAAATACACGGGATTTCTCATTTGTTTTTAGAAAGTCATTTGGAGCCATTCCACTGTCAAAGCCTGTGGGGCTGATCGGCTGAAAAAGGGAGGAGGAGTCCAGAATCCTGTAATCCATATGTTCTTGGAATTCTTATCAAGAAAATCAGTGTATTCTCAATCATAACTATGTAATTAACTTTTTCTGTGACATTCAATAGATTTTAGGATGGTGGTTAAATTAAACCTCTGCTTCCACTGCCATCTGAAATGGAGGGCTTTGTGAAGGAAAGTATTCTATTTTAGATTATCTTGTCAAGTTATATCTTAATAAATAAAAGATAAGGGACTTGTCTTGTTTTCACATTACTTCTGTCTGTCTGTCTGCTGCTTTTTCTTTTCCTGTATACATCCAGCTTCTTTCCTCAAGTTTTCACTCTAGTTGTAGGGATTAATCAGTTGCTTACACGGCAGAGCCTAAACTGCCTAAGTATGGTATGTTAAGTAAACTGATTTTCATTGCATTGCCAGTTGCTGCTTCCCAGCATTTTGGTAGTTCTTTTGCCATCAATCCAATTTTTTCTGCAGTTGGGGTGTTTTCAGTCAGAGACTCCAGACAAGATATTACAAAGATTTTAGCGATGGTTGAGCCTAAATGAGACAAGGTAAAATAATATATTAGTTAAGGAATTAATAGGAAATAGAAGGAAGATAAAATGAATTATTAAGAACAATTAAAGATTATAATAAAATTAATAAAATTCCTGCTAAGTTAGCAGATATATTACAGTGAAACACTGAGTTTTTATATTATTTTGGATTCAGTTAAATACATGAAAGACATCACTCTACTTCTGTAGACAGAGCATGTTACATTCTTCAGGTCAACCAACATGATGATGGGCAGAGATGTAAGGGTACAACCATGGATGATTAATTAAAAACTGATCAAACAAAAAATTAGTTTTGGATTGAACAGGTGGAGAATAGATCTTCAGGTATTGTAGATGAGTTAATTATATTATCTCAGAGCAACTACTTGTGCATCCAGGCACTGTAAACTGCAGTTTAAAACTACAGTTGAGAACATGCAGTATGTTATCGAGCCCATTTTTCAGGGAAGAAAACTTGAGATAATGAGGTGGAGTGAATTATGTTCTGAGGCAGGTCAGAAAGGATCCATGAGTTTGTTCCTTGAGCTAGACATTAATTTACTGTAAGACTTTGAACAAGTCACTTAGGAGTCATGCTAGAATGGAGATGTTGGTATTTATTTACATGCTTCCAGTGAGAATTAAATAAGTTAGTTTGTCCAGTTTCCGGTAAGAGTCAGAGTTACTCTACCCTCCCACAGTGTAGAGACACAAAATAATGCATATATGCATAGCTGATAAAGGAGAATGAGAGGAAATTCTGTTTTACTTACACCAGGTTTCTTGCTTCCATGGAGGCTGAGGAGGAAAAGGTGTTCTCAGAGTATGCAAATAAAGGGGGATGGGAGGAATTTGGCATGTAAAATGCAGATCACAAGCTTTTTCTATGTCTGTGGAAATACAGGTTTTGAGAGAAAGTGAGAAAACCATATTAATGAAGATCTCAGCCTCTACTGAGGGAGATTGCATAGTGGTCTCATCCCCCCAGTTGAAATATTTATTGTCCCTGAAGCCACAATTTCAAAGGTAGGCAAAGTTACTTTATACCTCCAAGACTGTGATGGTGAAGCACAGCTTCCTCCAGATTGCTTGGTGAAGCTGCAAGCCCAGACCTGTACAACTGAAGTTATCTTCAATATGTACAGATGTAAAATTACTCCTGTTGCATTTGGTAACACAAACAGTTTCAGTCCCACACCCCTGCTATATATCCATCCGCTTGTGTTAAGTACCCAGCACATGACTTTTTACGGAATGTGGTATGATTCCCTGATGGAGGCATTTACTAGCTGATGTTCTGCTGGCTAAGAAGTGATACACACATTTGAAATGTTCTTACAGAATATCCTAATTCACTAAGACATGACTTATCCTGGCAGGTTTCTAATGAAACATAAAGAAAGGAACTAATCATAGCAACTAGAGAAAGGAATGGTAACGTATTTCTGATCCTGGACTTGAACTCTGGTGACCACAGCAGATAAGAAATTTTCTAGCAAAAATGTCTTTAAATAAATAAATAAATAAATAAATTGGGTTAACAAACCCCCTAAATTATGGGTAATAAATTCACTGTTTTAAATGAAAGTAATCTAATTTAAAGCAGAAATTATATTAATGAAGAAATACCTTAATTCTAAAACAGTGCATAAACTGTCTACTAAACACATTCTAGAATGTGAAGAGGTTTGTATGTGTTTACTGAATCAAGCAGAAAGGCCCTGAACTCTGGGTCTCCTGCCTTCTAGGTTATCAGCAATTCTGGGGCAGTGAAGGTGGCTTCTCACTTGTCATGCCGGAATTTTTCTTCGATTGGAAAACTTGAAAAGTTTTGTTCCAAAAAAGGATGGAATAATTTTTAAGACTCAGAAAACTTGTGTGGGATAAGAAAACCATCTAAGACCTCACTTTAATATAATATCTGGTTTTGCACCATGTACTGTGTGGTGTTCAGCAAGTCACTGTATTCTTTTTCTAAGGAAGATCTAGTACTGTTCTCCTACCTTGTCTTATCTGTAAGGACACTATTCTTACTGCAAATGCTGAGCATATGTGGAATACAGACCAATGTTAAAAGTAATGATCTCCTAATTTTTGTTTGTTTGTTTAGTTAAATCCTTTATTCTTGCTTTTCCCTCTTTTCCTTTCTTTCCATATGAAGTCTATGAATTCTAGTCTTCTCTATTTTGCTGAGAGATGCCTTTGCAATGTCTAAGATGATTTCTCATGGGCTCTAACATCAAAACTGAAGGGATGAAGAAATTAGATATTTAACAAAGGCTTCATTTGTTCAGTAAAGTTAATTAGTCACTCTTGACCGTCAGATTAGATTAAAATTAAATATGGGTCAATTAACACTTGTTACTTCTGTTAGCTTCATTTCTGGCCAGTCACGCTGAAATTATCACAGAAGTCACAATTTTATTTAAGCAGAAACTAAGATGCAGGATTAGCTTCATCATTTTTACTAAAATCTAAACGTATTTCTTTTTCAGATCTTTAATCTGTTAATCCTTTTTTACTTCAATACAGTAACATGTCTGAATAGGAGGCAGAAATGTTGTGTCACAGAAGATTCACACCTTGTTTTCTCTTATAGCTCACATTAATAGATTATTTCACAATAATTTATTAACCATAATGTTTAATTCACTAGTCTGACCAAACTTTATTGCCTGCACAAATCACATTTCATATTGTATTACTACAAGTATTGAATTCTGGAACTAAATATTGCACTTGGTTATTAAGCCTGAGTCATGTGTTGTACCTTAACCAAAAAAATATCATATCCTTCTTTTTTGCTTGTAACCAACAGGTTAGATTGTTACCTTCTTTCTGGGTGGCTGGATGCCTTCTATTTATCACCCTGCTCACAGTACAGTGCCTTTAGACCGAGAAAACTTTTAAGGTCTCAGGTTTTCCTTCCTCATATTTCTGTAGAGCTAAGAGTCAGGGTAAGGCCTCATTTCACTTTATGATGAAAACACAGTGCAACATCTAACATTTGCCAACTTGATTTTCACGTTCTCTGTTTTCCTGTTCAGAACCTATGGGATGTTGCCATTATTGCACTGGAGCCTGCTAATTAAGGCATGTTTTCAACTTGTGAATGTAATGTAAAAACAAACAGAAGACACACATACCCACTGTTTCAGGTTGGAAAACTATTTTCAATGTCTATATTACATTTTTTCTTTGAATACTGCTCTGATTTCCCCACCATTTTTTCCATCCTCCCTTTCAGTCTGTAATTTATTTTTATTGGTTACAGTAAGACTGCAGGCTTTTCTACAGCTGAGCACAGCTGCTAATGTTTTGCTATTGATTCCACATGTTAGCTCAAAAGTGTATAATAATCTGTTTTAATCGTTGCCTTTGGCTTTTCCTCTTCCCACTCTGAGAAGTGCCCTCTGCCTCTGGCCTGGCATGGCCATAACCAGAAACTGATCCTAATTACATCAAACCACTCTCTGCCAAAATGCCCAAATATCCGTAACGTGTTTGAATAACAACTGTTGGGAGACATAATGCCATCCAGCTCCCTGGAAAATGCTTCAAATTATCAGCTGTAGATGTGCTGACAGGAAGAAAATCTTGTGGGCATGGTAGGAGACTTAGCTACCTCTGGCCCGAAAGGGAATACCTCAGCAGTACAAATGTAATGCTATTTAAGTCCCCCCCTTCAAATCCCTGCAGCTCTGAGGAAGCTCCAAATTATAACAGGACTCCTGAGGGAATGACACATAATCAGCCTTCCTGAAAACAGGTTGAATAGTGCAAAATAAATCCCAGGTCTAATTATGTTACTGAGACTGCATGGGAACTGCACATCTGGAAGTCCCCCCCCCCAAAAGTCCTGTGGTAGTTGCAAGCGAAGCACAGTCAGCTACTCTGGTGTCCGTGGTAGCTCAGCAGCCATCTCCAGGAAGGAGCTCTGAGAGTCCCCTCACAGTGCAGGAGTAGCCTGCATTAAATCACTGCTTATTTAATCTGTCAAACTCCTCTCCTTTGGTCTAGGAGGCATCTGCCCTGGCTGGTGTGAGAACCAGAGCTGTGACATCAGCTGGGCACAGCTCACCCCACTGCTGCTGGGGTGCAGGGCTGGGGCACTGCTGCTGAGCCTCCAGCAGCTCCCCAAAACAAGGCCAAGCCTTTCTCATGCTCTCAGTGTACAGAAATGGCAGAGGCAACTTGAGGTTTTATCTGCAAATAAAGAGTGGTGTTTTGTTGAAGAAAATGAGAGCTTTGCCAAGGGCTTCTCTGGGGCTGTGTTTTGGCCACAGCACGTCATGACACCAGCAAGCAGTGGGAGAAATTGCACAAAATGCTCAGCACCCTTCACAATCTTTTCTACAGAAAATTACTTTTCTTATTTTTATTTTTTTTTTTACCTCAAGAAGTATAGTTCCTTAACCCTAACATGAGTGGAACCTTTCTGAGAAGCCTGTGCTGCTACTGTCATGATTTTTAGGTGTGAACGTATGCTACCTGGAACAGACCTTGTTATTGGGAGCTGACTCAAAAGTCCTGTATGGCAGATCTGAAAATAAAGCTCCTGAACTTTCTTACACTTACGTGATTTTCTTTGTTGATCCTAAAGATAAATACCAGCAGATATGTATCACCAATAGCTAAAAAAAAAGCTATTTAAAACTATTTGCATTCCTCTTCATTTCATATATGTTCTGCTTCTGTGGTTCTATTAGTTGGCTGTCAAGAAAGATGACATACTAATTACTTTTGTAATTGTTATACCAGTATAGTTCTGAGAGTCAAAATTAATGGGGGTCTGCAGTCAGATTTCTGTATTGTTACATATTACTATGCATCAGTGATTTTTGATGATATTACTGTTTTTTTCTAACTTCCCAAGGAGGCCTGGAAGCACCCTGAGAATGTGAGTGCTAATTATGCAGACAATGGAGACAAATTCTTTCCTCTTTGTGGAAATGTATCTGTTAGAAAAACAGAACATTTTTAATGTTGATAGTAGCTCTGTTAGTGTTTAGAAGAGCTTGTGAAAAGTATTATGTACTGCTAAACTTATGGGAGAAAAGGAATTTAAATTTCTCTGTTCTGTGGGATACATATAGTTATTCTTTGATAAAATGCTCCTTTAATGTAGTGCATGAGAAATCAGGTCTTTCCTTTGAAGTCGGAAGGAAGGAGTAAGGAATTTAATTTTCTATTCTCTGATTCCCCCTAAATTTAGATTATTTATCTTCCAACTTTATTAAAAAGAAGATTTTTGTTTCTCAGGTTTTCTCTTTCCATCTGTATGTTTCTTGCAGCTCATTGTATCTAAATATACTCCTGTTCCCTTTCTCTTCTCTGTAATTCTACTGCCAGAATGAAGACTGATTTAACTCTTGTTTCAAAACATCAGACCACAGCAAGACTCTGTAAATAAATTTATATGAAAAAAATGATCCAGATGTCTCCCTACTTCTCTTTTCACCACACTAAGTGATGTTATACTAGTATGCATTTGATAACAGAGATAGAAATTCTGTCACACTGTGCTCAGAAAACACCCTAATATGATACATGCCATTCTTCATTAATTCTCTCTAATTGCATTTTCCAAAGCCTTAGTACAAGCCACAGACCTCACAGACAACTAAAAGCTACTTCATTTATATTCTGTAGCCTGCAAAAAATTGCCCTGCACATAATGCATCTTTTCTTTCACGTGTGAAGTGCTGATACCATGTCACAATCTTTTCCTCCTTGCAGCAGTTCCTGGGTAACAAGTGGCAAAAGCAAGCTGAACTCTCACTTCTCCCAGACCTCACTGCAGTTCAGTGACACCTGCAACACCTTTGCCACTGATATTTTCTGCAGTTCTTTTTGAATTATGTGCCTGAATGAGCAACAAAACTGCTGAGTCCTTCTCAGAAATGAAGTTTCCAAGTGGAAACCTCTAAGGCCTTCACAGTTTCTGTCCTGGCTGGTCTTACTGCTGAAAGCCATGGTGTTATCTCTGTGGTACAGTAGACCCTAGAACACACGAAGGCACCCGCCAGCTTCAGAGTTGCTCTGCGGTAGTCACTGCTCACGTACCCACTGAGAAGGAGGGCAGCTTGGGTGAAGCTAGATGTGCACAATAATGCTCATTTCTTTCACAGCACTGCTGACCAGTAAGAACCTCAATGCAATCAGGTATTGCTTAAACCTTTCCGACAAGGGATGGGTAGCATTTGGGGACTGTAACTGGGAGTCTGTCTTCCCTTCCCCTCACTGGTTCTCTGCATCTCCGCCAAACTGAACCAAGGGAAAGCCACAGGACTGCCCTTGCAGGTCATCACTTTAGAGACTTTTATGGATACACTAAGACTCTTCTTCAGCTCACCAGGGCATAGGTTGGTTGCTTACCTAGGCTTCTGCAGAACCAGTATGTTGCGCGCAATGTGCTGTTCCTGTCCTGTCTTTTCAAGGTAGGGGAATGTGACAAGGGTGTCAGAGATATGGAGTGACTTCTGCCCAAGGAACTCTAACATAAGGCAGGGCACTTCAGCCTGGGACAGAGAGGGGAATGGGGAGAGACACAGGAATGTGAATCTGCTGCTCACTGCAGAAGAGTTAGGGGGTATCAGATTGGGCCAAAGTGGCCAGCTTAGAAAACCCCAAAATCAGTGTTTCTTCACAAAAGAGACATCAGAGAAAAGCAACGAGACTGGTGAGGGGTTTGGAGGGCATGTCATACAAGGAGTGGCTGAAGGAACTGGGGTTTAATCTGAAGAAGAGAAAGCTCAGGAGAAATCTTATTGCTCTCTACAACTACCTGAAGAGAGGTTGTAGAGAAGCTGGTTTTGGTCTCTTCTCCCAAGTAACTAGTGTTAGGATGAGAGGAAATGGGTTTAGGTTGTGCCGGGGAGGTTTAGGTTGGATATTAGAAAAAAAATTCTTTACTGAAAGAGTGGTGAGGCATTGGAATGGGCTTCCCAGGGAGGTGATGGAGTTGGCATCCCTGGAGGTGGTCAAGAAGCGTTTAGATGTGGTGCTTCAGGATACAGTATGGGTTGTGGTAGTTGGATTACAGTTGGACTTGATGATCTTGAAGGTCTCTTCCAACCTTAATGATTCTGATTCTATGATTCTATGAAACTGCCTCTCACGGAGTGCTGTGAACACTAAATCTGCAGATCACAGATCTGCATGTCACAGGGTGCTGCAAATACTAAAATTAGCATGGGTTCAAGAACTGGGCCAGTTTGTAGATGAAAACCATGATGATGATTATGACAGACACAGAAACATGTTGAACTGCAGGTTTATAAAAGCTGGGAGAGTGTTTTGGGGAAGTATCTTTATATACAGCTTTTCCTCTTACATGCTTCTCTCAGCATCACTTTTGGCTGTTGTCAGGTACAGGGTGCTGGGCTGAAGAGACCTGTAGTCTGACACAGTCCAAGGGCTGCTTCTTAGACCCATGTGTATATATGAATATCCAAAATCATGGAAGGTCCACAGGATATCCATGGAGTTGCTCAGAGTAGAAATCGACAGCCTTTCTTTTCAAAACTGATGTGTTCACCCATGTGGCTTGTGCCATAAACCAGATGCTTTTCCAGACTGAAAGCTTTTCACCATTTACAGTGCTCTTACCGGACCATCAGAAGAGGCCTCCTGCTGCTATCCACTTTGTTAAACAGAAGTTGGTTTTATATTTAGTGGTGCCTGGAGTGTACAGATTAAACAAATCATTCATATAAACTCAGCAAGATTAGTAAATCCTGTTGAAAACTCTCAAGGAAGCCAAATGCAGAAATTATGCTTCTCACAAATTTCACTGATTATTTGGAAAGTGAAAAACCCACTGTGATTCCTTACGTAAGTCAGACAAATAATTTTCCTGGGAGATGAGCTCCTTGACTGGTTTCTGTTTGAGGTACAAGAGGTTTAAAAGCTTCCTGTCCTCACTTTAGAGTTACTTACTGAAGAATTTCCAAAATAAGCACAGAATTCACAGATAGAAGAGTCTTGCTGCTTAGAGGCTTCTCCACACTAGAAAGTCAGACTGGGCAACAGGAAAGGACCCATGATCTTTTAGTTTCTCCTAGTTCTGGCTCTGAGGATGACTTCAGCTTTGAATAGGTGACTCTCAATGTGCTTAGTGTAAAGGTGGGATAGTAATGGTCTCTGTTCTGAGAATGTTATAAAGAATTGACATCAATAAGTGCTTCAGAGTTCAGGGAAAAGGTGAGGGATAAAATGTAAACATGTGGTGTGTTGTGTGATTCTTTGTTGTGTGAAGGTCATCCCTGTGATGAGTCAGACATTATTGGTCTCCCTGTTTCTACTTTTTTATACATAGAGGAAAAGTGACCATCTAATCCTACCTCACTTCCTCAGCTGCTTTGTAAATGACCTTGTTGAAGAGATGTGCTTTCTGGGTTAGGGGAGCTTCTTATTTGTATGAAAGCTTACAACAGGATGTAAGAGAACCACAAGTCTTATCTCCCTTCCCATCAATAAGAAATGCAGTTATCATTCATTTGCTAGTCTCAATGTTGCTTGTTTTCTTTCTTTTAGTCTTATGAATGGTTTTCAAATCATTACTGCATGTCTGCAAAGGGAAAGCTGACCAAAATATGAATCTATAGCACGTCATCTAAAGGGTGTGAAAAATTATATCCTATAAGGTCCAGTGCTTTGTATTGATCTTACAGAAGAGACAAATCTCATGGGTCAAAGTTGAAGTGATATGGACAAGCAAAATCGATAATAATTTTAAAAATAGGCATTTTTTTCCTTTTCTTTTACTAATTCATGAAAATAATACAAGAGCGCCATAAGACTTGCACATTATTGACATTTTACAGATTGCTACTGATTTTTTAAATTAATTATGGTTTGGAAAATATTTTTTTGCCAACATCCAGTTGTCAAAGGATATTTTCAAAGCTGAAACAAATAATTTCTATAAGAATAGATCTGGATTATTTTGTGGCATTGCTAGTGCAAGGTTTTTTGCTGCCACAGATCTGCCTGCATTTTCTGACTGCTTGTGCTGACTCTTAATTACTGAATCCTAGTCTTTTTAGAGATGGAAAGGTCTAGACTTTTCTTTGTTTTACACAAACAAAAACAGATCCTCTGAGCAGGAATTTTTTGAAAGCTTTCCATCACTGAATTAACAGTAGCAGCTTTAGAGTAAAGCTGATTGTTAGAGAAATCCTGCAGTTGCTGAACTGCTGGATCAGGTGTCTGACCACTGGGTATGGGATAGAAGGCATGCTGTCCTATCTGCCCTTAAACAGAGCCAAAAGCTAGGAGAAATCTCCTTGGTTGAAATTATTCCAGAGTTTCTCTGACTCTCGTGGTCTGCTTTGGATTTGATCTTTCATTATGTCAGGTTACCCCTTCTTTGCCAGCACACAGAAAATTAGTTGAGAGCTCTTTAGATTTTTTTTGCTTTTCCTCTTAGGAAAATTAGGCTTTTGGGGGTTTCTGCCAAGTACAAAACCTCGTCTACAAATTGAAAGGTCCTTCAGTAGTGATTTCCATGACACCCACTCTTCAGTGTCCACCTTCTTGAATACCTATGTGCTGGCATGATCACATTAGTGTTTTTGTTGAAGTGAAGGATATCATTCTAAAACACATGCCAAAAATAAAATTCCGTTGGCAGGCACCCTGAAGACTGAGATAATTCATTAAAAAAAAATAGACTGGATCCAAATGATTTTGTTAAAGAGCTCAGGAAAATGCTTCTTTTCCATCTTTCAGTAAGTACCCCTAGTCTTTTGCTTTTTCCTACATCTTGTGTTGTGGCCTCTTGCTTGAAGAGGAGGAAATATGGACCTTGACCAAAATGGCTTTTTTCTTTGGCAAGGATTTGGCTGGCTGTTAAACCCTGTTATTATTTAAAGTAGCCAAAATGTGCTTTGTACCGAATAGACCAGTGGGGAAAATGTCACACCTAGGAGTGGTTTTGGCTCCTACTAAGAGCTTGTTGCAAAGAGCATCCCTTGCACCTTGTAACTTGCTGATGGAGACCACGTGCATGGAGCTGGGGAGAGGGGAAGAGAATCCCACACACCTAATTATAGCCTTTAGTATTACACAGCATTTAGCAACCATTAAACAAACAATTGTTTAATTTCAAAGCTCTTCTAATTAAACATTAGTCACATACTCTCCCTTGCCCTCTATTTGCAGTGTTAAAAATCACAACCCTAAAAGAGCTTACTTGAAAGATTCCATAATTAAGCACCCACTTAGTCCAGGAGTGCCAAAATCCTTCTTTCCCAGGGAAAGCAGACATGTTTTTGGATGAAGGGTTACACCAGTGGCAGGATCCAGCCAAAAGTATATATAAATAAAATGTGCAGTGGGAAGTGGATGGAAGGAGTTTAACAGAGCAGATTGAAGTTGAGAAAGAAAAACAATAGGTACAAATTTCTACCAGTTTCCTCAGGCATCTATAGCAGCTGCTTAATGATACATGTATCATTATATCTTGGAGTAGTTGGAGGGCAGAAGCAGACTTGATTACACTACAGACAATTGTTTCACAATAATTCTGGACCATTTTTCATTAGCTGTCTCCCCTCACAGCAAAACAAGGGATAATTTTTTTTATTTTTTTTTTTAATCTTATACCTCTGGAAGGTTGTCCAACAGTTAAAGATTTTTAATAATTCATCATGCGAAACATCTTGAGCTAAATGCTAAATTTCCCAGCAATAACAACAAAAGATGAATGAAAGGAGCTGAGGTTAACTTGCTCTGATAGAAACAAAAGGGTAAATAAAAGGAATTATGCTATCACTTTTCCATGATTTATCAGTACATTTTTATTACACCCTCTGCTTTGACGTGTTTTGTCACTCAGTCTGTTCAACCAAACCAGTTCATTCCAAGCAAACTGATTAAGTAACTGATTAAAATGAAGCAACAGATTTGTCTGCCTATAATCATTTACCATCACAGAAGCAATAGGTGGCAGGCCTTACTGGTGGTGAGTGCAGCTGCTGACAGAGAAGGACTTTTGATCACCTGGCCTAGCTCAACAGGTCACAAGGTGATACAACTAGTAATGTGAGCAATGACTTTTATGGCAATTCATAGAATCATAGGGGCTGGAAGGGTATTCTGAAGATCATTGAGTCCAATCCCCTGGTGCAGCAGGAACACCTAAGGCAGGTCACATGGGAATGCATCCAGATGGGTCTTGAAAGTCTCCAGAGAAGAAGGCTCCACAACCTCTCTGGGCAGCCTGCTCCAGTGTTCCATCATCCTAGCAGTAAAGCAGTTTTCGTCATGTTGAGCTGGAACTTCCTGTGTTGTAGCTTTGTGCTGTTTCCTCTTGTCCTATCACAGGGCACCACTGAAAAGAGATTGGCTCATTCTTGACACCCACGCTTCAGATATTTCTGGACATTGATAAGATCTCCTCTTAGTCTTCTCTTCTAGAGACTGAACAGCCCCAGGTCTCAGCCTTTTCTCACATGACAGGTGTTCCTGTCCCACAATCATCCTTGTAGCCCTCTCTTGGACTCTTTCCAGTATATCCCTATCCGTCTTGAACTGTGGAGCCCACAATACTCTGGGTGAGGTCTCACTAGGGCAGAGGAGAGGGGGAGGAGAACCTCCCTTGACCTGCTGGAGACACTGTTCTTAATGCATCTCAGGGTACTATTGGCTCTCTTGGCCATGAAGGCACATTGTTGTCCCATGGATAACTTGCTGATCACCAAGAGTGATCCTTCTCCATGGGGCTGCTTTCTAGCAGATCAACCCCTAATCTATTTGAACCATCTAGTAACATTTAAATGTGGGGGTCCTGACTTTGTTAGATAAACCTAATGCATCCAGCTATTAGTAAGGAACTCTTTGTAGGAGGAGAAGCCTTGTTACTTATTGTAGCTCTGCTTCCCAAGACACATTATGGTTGCCCTTCAGGGCAAGTAAAGCGGACTAAAACCTAAGTTCAGGCTCTTAAAGTTCTGAAAACTATATGGCCTAAAACTGTGAGTCCTGCTCAATGGCATCTTGTTTACAGGATTTCTTCAGGTAGAAATGAGGAAGTGACAGGATCTGAAGTGCAAGGAGCCATTTCAATAGTGAAGGCAGCACCTTCCATGGGAGTCAGATCTGGGGTATAAAGTTGAAGTGACAGACCTGCTGCTCCAGACTTGCTGTTCATGCTGCTGAGAGGAAGACAAAGCTGTTAGTTAATGCAGGTTCCCCTCAGAAATAGCTTCTGTCTTCTAACTTCTCTCTCAGAGGTGGAATCTAGCTTGGCTTTCCAGCATGGGCAAAGCAGGTGATGGTGGTGGTCTGCATCATTTGGCATTTGTCCCTAAAGCCTATTTTAGGTGCCTGAGAATGCAGCTGGATACCTAGGATTTACCAAGTTAAATTAAAGAAGTGAAATAAATGGGAGTGAGAATAGAAGACAAACCAACATCTATGTTTTTGAATATGCCATGAGGGTTCTTCTATCTGCCTGCCATGGTGTGTGCTTAGACACAACAGGCTCTCCCTGCAAGATATTTTGAATACTGCTGTGGTGAGTTCATGCACTGGCTGTCTGCCTTTTTGAAATGCCTGAACTTGGGAAGTCAAAACAAGTGGCTACTTCTGTTCAGATTCCCAGTGTGGGACATTCTCATAGGCACTAATGTGTCCCAGGAGCTCTGTTTCCAAGACCTTGTCTTGTCAGCAGAACAACGTGAAACAGCTGCTGCAAACGGCATAAATACTAAATTCTGATTCTTTATCTGCAGGTATAAAATGTCGGGTTTTTTTCTTTCCTAAGAGGACCAAAAATTTAAAAAATAACAATTTTGTAACCTTTAGTTGTTGAATCCTCTAAGCTTTTGAGATGATGAGATGATATACACCAGATGCACCTACATTCCCTACTTCAACTTGATTATTGATAAAATAAAAAAACATTTCCAAACATAAGGCCACTGGTTGTTAGAGCCACTTCCTAAGACTGCTGGTTTAACAAGTGGTTCTGTAATGAAATGTACTTTGAAATGCTGGATTCTGCCCTGGTCATTGCATTGCAGCCTAGACATTTCTTTAATCTTACTCAATTAATAATTTTCTTGTTTGAAGACTGTAATTTCAGTAAGTTTTTAGAGCAAAAGAAGATAGTGACTAACTGCAACACACAGCAAACTGTAAAACATCTTGCCATGTTCCCTTTTCCATTGCCCTCACAATTGATGCGGTTGCTTCTCTTGCGCAGTGAGTTATAGCTTTAGCATTGCCAAATTGAGCTGCAGAATGACAATTCTTGTCTGTTTTCTATAGCCTGACATTTTCAGTAAGGCCTGGAAGGTTTGGCTAATAGGGTTTTTTAAAAGGGAGCTACAATATAAAATGTTGAAATATGGAAAGAGAGCAGAGCAGGGAACCCATGTCACGTTAAATGTTACCAAAGCGATTTCTAGGAGACTAGTTATTCACAATAGATAACTAAATTGTAAATCTCTATTATAAGTGGAACATTGAATATGAGCTTCCTTGGAAAGCAGTTCTGAAGTCTGCTGGCTTAATAGCTAACACATAAGGAAAATGGTGGCTTTGCCAGAGGTTCTGAAAGATGAGAGAGGTTAAAGAATGAAGGGACAGTAACTCCTGGACTCATTCAATCTGCAGGTCCTGAAAAGACATATTTGTATCATAAAATGCCTGATAGACTTGTTTTTTTAACAGTCTGATATTGAAAGCATTATAATATAATAATTCCTTATAACTATAAGGAACTAGGGAAAGGATGAAGGGACAGACATCAAAAGAGGGACATCTAGATGTGCTTGAGGGTGCTTGGCTGGATTTTCAAAGAACAATGATAATCAAGTACTTCCTAAAGTTCCATGGCCTGCCTTTTGGGTGCAAAGTCCCTTCTAGGATTATAATTGTGCTTGCTAATGCCCCTGCAAAATCCTGTGTCCTAGTACTTGAAATAGCACATAATGGGTAGTCTGTGCCTTGAGGAGGTATTTCTCCCTGTCTTTTCGAATATGAGGCATTATGTGAGAGAAGAGGAAAGGCACTAGACAGTGCCTGAGAAGAGACTGAGATATCCTTTTGGATGTTGTTCATGCAACATATCTTACTTCTGTTCTCTTGATGGCTGCTCAGTCTTATGGATGCCTTTGAATGTTCTTAGATATTACCAGTTTTTAATAAGTAGATGATGCACCGTGGCAAAAACTGTATGTCTGACCATAGTTTTTCTGTTATTACCTCTGCTCTCCTTCTTTGTCACTGCTTTTGTTAGCATTTGCTGTGTAAATATATGGAGACTTGCCAACCCAAGACAACATTCTATGGAATTGGAAGTGTATTTTGAAGAAACAGGGATGTAACTATGCTCTAGGGTGGAGCATTTTTCTGTACTGAAAGTTATTATCCAGCTCGTTAGAAAACCCCCCTTATGAAGGTTCTGCTTCTTTATGGAAGTGCTAAAAGGGGAAACTGTTCAGGGCATACCAGGAAGGTATCATAATTTTCTTCCTGATATCTGTCTGTGCAACCGGGAGGGGAAATAAATGCAGTAAGGTTATCTCTGGAAATCCATATGCTCAGAAATGGGCTTCCAACTTTTGGAGTTTTTCTGAATTAATGAAAACTGTTTATGTCTAGAGTAATTGCATTACACATGACATAAATGTAGATGAAGGTGAAGGAGAGATGGATTTCTTTTATTCTGCTTCCTGAGGAATATGTGAACATTCAACACTTCACTTTATTGAAGCAAGTTTGCAAATTACACTATTTGCCTTTAACATTAACAAGTTCTTTTTACTTTATGTATCAGTTGCCAACAGTGATCTGTATAACTGGCAAAGACCAAAACCCATACCTTTGGCTAGGTAGTGACCATGAAGACACCCTAACGCTTCTGTATCATGATGGTGGAAGGTCCTGTTACCCATAAATTATTTGTGTAGTTGATGAATTGCATGGGCTTTAAGCAATACACCACAGATTCCTGTTGCCTAGACCTGGGATTAATCTGAGGCTAGGCTGGAGAGGCCAAACTTGTCTGGTTGAAGCTGATGGTCTCAGTGGAATTTCAGGGCTCCATAGCTTTGATGGATTTTCAGGTATTCTGCTCTAACAGGCAGGATGATTATGTCTGTGCTGCTGTTTATGTGAATATCTTGGACATGTCTGCAGCAGGTTAGTTAAGGCTTATGTGCATGAAGTCTCTGCACAACCTTGTGCAATAGGTCTTAGAAAGCACTGAGCAAACTTTGTGCATCACACAGTCATCACACTTGCACAACAGAGTTGATGTTTCTGGAGCTGATTTGTTAATTATGCACCTCTTCTTAAGAGTGATGAATCCTAGTATCTCAAATTTACTTTGCTGCGCTATTCATCGAAACCAGAACTATTTATGTCCACAAGGTCATGAACAGAAATACAGCTGTTCTTTTTCAGAGAAACTATTTCTTTTCTTATTTTCTAAGCAAAACCGTTGGCTTGTTACTTCAAGGAATAAGCTATCAGGAAACTACAGAGAAGGGATATGCACTATTTTACTAGTGAAGTCAGTCTGTACACAGAAATGTTCCAAAATATTAAGTTGTAAGCACCATCATACTGTAGATGATTGTTAAAGCTGTTCTAGGAAATGACTGTTTTGGGGAGTCTTCAGACCAGCAAGGTGAATATGGCAATTTTCTCATCTCAATTTTAGTATGTCTTTCCATAGAGCTTGCTGCTGTAGTTTGATTACCATGTAACTCCTATCAAATTTTGAAGAAACCAGTGCATCTTCTGTCTAATTAAGTGTATTTTTGGAAGATTCTGCAAAAGCAAAGGTGCCTGGTGGTACCACACGTATTATTATTTTATTTTTTTTTTTAATTTGTGGCAATCTTTCAATTGACTAATGCTTGAATGAAACCCATGTGTGCTATCCTTATTTTTGGTGAGGAGCCTGTAGTCAAACACAAATCCCAGCAGTGAGAAGATATTAAATGGACTGTGGATAAGAAAAAACATTTCCAGTGATTTTTCTTCCCTTCCTTCTAGGCATTCATTCAAGAGCTTGTAAGTAATTTGTTAAACAGTCCACACATGTGCTAGGATAGAAAAATGAAATCTTCTCAGGGTCTTTGCATTAATGATTATTTACTTCCCTGTAAAAAGTGTCAAGGAACAGTGAAATAAACTTTCTGAGAAAGGTATCCTCTAGTCATACAGTTGTGGTGGAGCCAAGTTACTCCAGAAATGTGATGGAACATGCGCCAGGGAGGTAGAGCCACTGAGGTGCTACTGAATGACTCCCTTTTGATATTAAATACTGAAATTAATATGATATTTTCCTAAATAGGGGCTGCCAAGATCAGGTTGTAAGTGATGTTGATGCCTTTTGAGACCAGCACATAATAACATGTTCTGGTCATGTCCTTAGATTTGATTGAGTTGATAAAATTCAGGATTATAAATTGTTCTGCTCACTGTTATTATCCATACTAATTTATTTTCTTGATACTTCAGAAAAGAAAACTAATGCACAATTAATAAAATGCCATTGCTATCTCTTGCACAAATTACCTCTTGTAAATATCATCAGCCACAGCAAATAAGTCTATTTTACCACAGAATTGCATATTTTAATTGATGGTTAAAGTCTGGGTTTGTTTTGTTGTGTTGTTGTGGTTTTTTTTAACATATTTATTACAGAAACATACAGGATGATTGAAGTAGAGGGAAGAAGTTTCTGGGCTGGATGTTCTTTTTCTTTGGTTTTGTTCATACTCTATTTTTTAATGTATTTAGTTGCAGAAATAGCAACGTACTTTTAAAATAAAATCTACCTGGCACTTCAAGTAAAGGGAAGAAGGTTTTGAAGAGCCATTTGCTGACACCCACCCCCCCCCAATAAATGACTCAGCAATCTACATTTGCAAGGAAGCAATAATCTCTTTTCTAAATAAGCCATTGCATTCAAAGTTGATTTGTTCCAAGGAAAGGAGCTGAAATTAGTTACTGACATGCAGTAATTCATTTCTTATTTTACCAACAGTAATTAAATTGCCTAGAACTGTTGTCATTTAACAGCCTATTAATTGACTAATGTGCATTACTTGCGTGCAGGCTATAGGTAAAATCCAAGGATTAAGAAAGGAAGAAAGAAGAAGAAAAACGTCACTGATTTTCATGGCCATCATAAATGAATGATTAATCTACTTCATAATGGAATCCAGTTTTTGCAAACACTAATAGGTTAGATTTAAAATATTCAATTTCATCAGCAATAGCCCTAAAGAAGGAATTGTTAGTCAACTGTTAATTCTTTGGGGAGGAGCAAAATGACTAATTGTATGTGCTTTCTTTCAACCAGACAGAACACTGTATAGGCCTTCCTTAAAAATCAATTATTTCTGCTCGGATCAGTATTTTCAGTATACAGTTCTTCCTCTAATCATAACACTGGCCAGACATTCAGATATTTTCCTCCTTTTGTTCCTCCAACATTGAAAGAAACTTCGTCGTGTGCATTGGATAGTCTCAACAACTACACACAAAAGTGGAAACAGGCAAGTTCAGCAGCTTTGATTTTCTCCAGTCCAATATGATACATTCCAGTGCTGCATTAGTGGCCTATGTGGGGAAAAAAAAATAATCAATGAGGTCAACAGTCAGGTCCTAGCTGAGAATAATCCACTTTATAAAAATAAACCAAAAGTTCTCTGTCATCATGGTAAACTAATTTATAGTGTTCCAGGCTTCTAATATATTCAATGACTATAGTCAATGGAGTCTATGAATAGTCAGGGAAACAAAGGTCAAATTTTAAAGGGAGAAATGTGAGAAGGGATTTTCTAAATCACTTAGCCATCAAGAGACTAATGACAAGATTGTCCTTCTATGAATCAGGAATAATCAGTTAGAGGACATGAGGAGGGACATGAGTTGTGTATATTAGCTGCCAAAATGTGAGAGAAGCATGGAAATTCAGTCCAATGATGTAGCAGATAGGACACTGATGAAAACAAAGAAAGAAAATACAAGTCATCATATAGGACTTCTAAGAGGATTAAGGAGAATGGAATAGTTCCAGGACACAAGGAAGAAGAAACCATGCATATTACTCAGCTTATACACCACGGCTGGGAGCTGTCTGGTTAAATTCAAGAGTCAACAGTGCCTGTGTCCCCATCTACTTGGCTTTCTTTGCAACTCTAATGAAAATCAGGCATTCACACTACTTTTCCTCACTTAAGACACAACAGACAAATTGTTCTTTGCAAGAAGATGAATCCCATCACTGAAATGGTTGCCTGTAATATCTGGGCACTTGACCAAGTGCTCTGTTCTTAAATGTCGCTGAACGTGCACCAGGCCCTAAATACGGCTGTGTTTTCTGGGTCACCATCATTCCTGTTGTTCAAAAACAGATTACAGGTGAAGTGAAGCTTTTGAACTCCTGTGGCCATGCTGTCTAGTGAGGGAAGAACAGTGAGGGAGCAGCCAGGCTCCCTAGCACTCAGTAGGCTGTTTTTCTAAGTACTACTTCATGTAAGCCTGTAACATCCTTGTTTTTATTTCAATAAAACAGTAATTTAGACAATAACTAAGTATGTCTGGAGGAATATATGGCAAGGCTATGAAACTATTAATAACATTTGGACACCTCCTACGTTGTTTTAATGCATCACAAGTTAGCACAGTATTGATTCAGTATCAAGTCCTGAGAAACAAGCCTCTTACCAATATCTAGGATTCGATGTTGTAATTGAACTAGAAAATGTTAGATTTCCAGCATTACTGCTGAGAATTCTTCCCAATAAATGTGTGTTTTCCACTGAGGCTGAAATCACTGCAAGTGCAGTGATTATTTTCTTTCCTTTTTATATTTTTTCTATCATACAGGTTCCTTTTCTCCCCTCTGCATGTAAAGTAAACATAATGGGGCCATCTCTTGCATTTTACTATCTTCACTTGTGGGAGGATCATTTGAGATACTTGGTTTAGATAATTAAATCTTTTGCATAAGAAACTCTGGAGGAAAGAAAAGGGCAGAGTTGGAAAATATTGTGTAGGAAAAAAGAGCCAGTAGGAATAATAAGCAGTAGAAGCCTTTGTCAGTGTGTGAGGAAAAAGGAGAAAGAAGAGAATAGAAAAGGGATCCAGGGTTATGATGCTGAAGCACAAAGAAGAAGAAAGAGTTCATGCTTAAAGGAGAAATGAAACAGTGCAAATGAAGGAATTAGTAAGAAAAAGGGATGTGTATTTGGGCTCTTAATTTTAAGTGAGGGCAAACATATCCAAAACCAGCTGGCACAGAAATTTCCATTATATAAACCTCCTCATTTCAGGATTTCCCTCAGATTTCCATATTCCTTGTATCAAATATCTTCCACCTAGAGCTGTTAACATCCAGTCATTGTCAGTAAATACAGAAGAAATGTGGAATACACTTTTTTTTTTTTTTTTTTTCCCCCCCAAAGCTCATTTTGATTTTACCTTCTCCGGTCTTGGATCACAGAAGCCTAGTTTATTTCAGAAAAAAAGATCAAAAAGGAAAGCCAAAATTATTTTTACCATCATTGGCTTTGTTAGATGCTAACAGTTGTTACTTTATGCAGTACACCTGCCTCCCTTCCCAATAAAATAGTTTTTTTCTCATAGCAACAGATCCTGGTAAGTGATCTCAGCCCAAACATCCTGCAAGGTAAACACATACTGTCATTAGACAACAGATGATACAACTATGTGGAAGGGGCAGCAGGAATGAACTAGAATGTTAGAAATTTTGTTGCCATTGTAGTAGCACCTTTTGTCAAGTTACAATAGTAGATTTATGCAAAAATTGCATTTGTATGGTATAGACACATGCCTCTCCACTGGCTTTCTGAAGTGCCTGGATTTTCTTTACCTGAAGCTATGCTGCTGGTTTTGCAAGAATTGGTTCCATGTGAGAAGCTGTGAGGAGTGCAGAAAAGCTTGTTTCTGGTAGGAAGTCAACAGCTCTTCTTTATCTGCAAATAGTTCATCACATATGTAGTTAATGCCAAGTCACTAAATGGCCACAGCTATAAATAACTTGCTAGTTACATGTATTTTGTTCTTCAATTATTTTTTTTTTCCTGGCTAATTACATATAACAAATTAACATGTAAAATGTAGGTAACGTAGAAGTTATTTATCCTCTTTCTTATTGATCCTAGATGGCTTTTAACCAAGACCATACATTCTCAAAATATGCCTGCAAACTATAAGTGGCAAAATCTGAACCTGTAAGAATATGTGATCTATTTTAGAATAGACAGCAATTAACAAGGAAGAAATTACACTGACTTTTCATAGCTCTGATGCATGCTTATCAAAATGTCAAAACCTTAAGAATTTCTGAGCCTCTAATAATTTCTGAACAAGTATAGTCCAAAACACATTTTAATCTTTCCCATCAATTTGGCCACAGAAGAAAAAGGAATTTTACTTGTTGAAGTCCAGTAACATTTTGTCCAAATATAGCAAGAAGATACAGAAAAAATAGTTTCCAAAACCATCTGACGTATCATCAGGCTCTGTGGTACTTCATGCAGCTGTTGAATTATTCTGCTGTCTCATTAGACTAGCTAAGTTTGAGTAACCTCATTGAAAAATACTACAGATCTATATACCGCTTACATGTAGGAAAACAGTGACAAGCACACACAAATCTTTCAGGAAGTACCTTAGAAAGGTTGCCAACACCATGAGAAAAAGAATAAAATATTACTTATATTTTGGTGGCCTTTGCTGATCTCACATTAATTTCAGTTTTAATCGAATTTATCATATCAGTGTATGAACTTTTGCACTGTCATACTGGTGGTCTTGACTGTCTGTTCATTCCCATTCTGGATTGAAACAGGAGATTTTAGATAATGAAGAAAAATGACCTGAAATTTTTTAGTGATGCATCTGAATGGTTTGCTCTTTAAATGTAGAAAAGCTATTCTGAAATAATTTTTGAATTTTGTTACATTTGGCCAAACAGCAGTATTTAATCAACAATCCCAAAGTTTACATCTAATTTCTCCTCCATTTATGAAACATAATGCCAAAACAGTTGTTTTTTGATGGAAGTACCTCTGTGTGAGAATTTATTCCAGCTGTTGTTTCTGTGATGAAATAGTTCCTCAAGCCCACAACATCATCATCCTGGACCGTAACAGACATGAGTTCCCACATCCTGTTGGTGCTCGGACAGAGTTCCTGTCATTACAGGCAAGGTCCAGGGTGCTGCTGATTCCCTCCAAACTGTGGGGAGTGTGTTATTTAATGCACAAGTTTCTGGTTGCCAGTGTCTGAAGCTCAAATGGTCATAAACTAACAAAGGGAAAAAAGAGAACACATAACATGGGATTCAGAAATAATTCATGATGATTTAGTTTAATTTGAGTTACTATAACCCTAAAGCTCCATTAAAACCTAAAATGAATGCTATTTCCTCCTGAGAGCAGAGAACAATCTGCTAACTTTTGCCAAAATGAGAGCTATTATGGTGTGCAACATGAATGCATATAAATTACAAGGTTTATATTTGCTGTTTTCCCTAATGTTAACTTTGACTGGCATGTCAAATTAAAAGCTAGAGGAAAAAAAAAAAAGAAACAAAACCCAACGAAAAACCTGCATCAGATTAAGAAACATGTAAGGAAGTGTAATTTCTAACTACAAAACACAAGACCTTCACACGTAAAACAATCCAAACATGTTTTCTTTTAATGATTAGGTTTCACTTTTTTCCACTTTTTAGTAGAGATGTAAAGAAAACTACAGCAGTATTTGGAAATAATTCAGTAAACCGGGTATCTCTTTTTTTCACCACTCTAGTAACAGTGGGGATGTTTTAGGTTTCCTACTGTTAATGTTTGGTACAGGGAATACAGGAAAATTCAAGGAGGCTGAAAATTTGTGATTGAAACCAATGTAGAAAATAATAGAAGACTTTATATCTCAGGCCATGACACAGAAATTGGCCTGAGCACACTTGTAATGGTACTTGCTGCCTTTTGCAGGTAAACAAATAGGAAGTTGCTTTCCATTAAGGAAGACAGATGCTGCAGAGAGCCTGGGTCTCTCCCCAGAGCAGCTGCTCTATCTAAGATCCAAATAGGTCATTTAAGCCCTGATCCCACAATGAGAGCTATTGGGTCAGAATGTGCCTACCCAGGGATTAAGTCATGACCTGATAAAAGTGAAAAACTGGGATTTTTATATATACTTAAAGCGTGTTTTCAGAACATGAATATTTCAGAGGGAATTTTTTTCCTGCCTCACATTTTATATTTGATACAAAGAGCTTCAACTTTTGCTCATTTCAATTCAACTGATTTTCATTTAACTCTTTTTTCATTCAGATAGTTTAATTTACCTACTCTTTTATACACACAGCTACTGTGTTTATGGATAGTGAAATGTATTTCTATATGTCAAATGAGCTTTTAGAAAGTATTATACTCTGCAGGCACGCAGGGGATTATGTTTAAACATAGCTTTCTCCTGCATAGGCTTCCAGTCAATTGAATTTTGAATCTCCTATGAGCTAAAAAATTGATTATGGAACATTTTGGATAAGGTTTGGAACGTAACTGTGTAGCTATCTATTGCTGTGCGTTACCACAAGCATCATAAAGCAATTGGGCTCAGGATGTCCTGTTAAGGAGATTTTTGGGCAGGGAATAGCTTCAT
>NW_009953786.1:7509456-7557372 GCF_000747805.2 Chaetura pelagica
CTGCAATACTACCATCTTTTCTCACTTGCAATAGTTGAAAAACTCATCAACATGTGGTCAGAAAAGTAACAACCTCCCAGCAACCATGGAGCAGTCAGGGACAGATGGGCAGAAACAAACTCAAGGCTCACCTTCTGCTCTGGCTGTGATCTGGGGCAGCTGATGCTGCTGGTAAGGAAGGCCAGGGAGCCTGCCCTTCCCACCTCTCTGCTTTGTCTCACTCCACGTCTTCTCTGTCAGTAGCAGGAGAGGTTGGCTTAGTGTCTCAGTCTTCTTGTACAGTCTGTAAGGTCACTGCTATGTTTTGATATCCCATCCCTGGCTGCTCTAGGGAGGAGAGAGGTAGAGCCAGCAGTTTTCACTATCAATTTTGGCAACAGTGGCTAATCCACAGTTAATGACAACTCAGATGTCAACAAGAGCAAAACTATACTTTATCCATACAGTGAGCTTTATAAGATATCTCAGAGTTATTCACTGTTGGGGTTAAGAACGGGCTGGATCCAAGTTGTAATTTTGCCTGTTTTCCTTCTCCTGCACTTTCACTTACACTTTAGCCCTTTTTCTATTGAAGAAAATGCTAATTTATATTACTTGCAGCATTGGTTCTTCCCTATTCATGCTTGGAAGAAGAACTAACTTTTTTTTTTTTTTTTCCTAGTTCACTTTTTTATTGCTGAAAAATCCTAGTATTTTTATTCCTGTTCTAAATCTGGCTGCTTCTAAATCCCTGGGGTTCCAACTAAATATATTTGGTAATGACTTCATACAAAGGAAAGAAAAATAAACCAATTTATGTTTCCCATTGTTGTGATAAATGCACATCTGAACTTTTAACTGGTTGTGGTTTCAAAAAATAACGTAGCCAGCTTTGTTGGGTGACAGTATGGTCTGATGAACAACCCATGTCATGAGGAGCACTGTGATATCCTATTTTCTAAAGGCACATGAACAAAGATTACTCCTACAAGAGGTACTGCATAAAATCCCGCAAAGGAAGACCATTATTCTAAAAAGAGCACTGAGGCACATATGATTAAAAAGCATTTGAAATTACCTATCAGAAATTTAGGTTTTAAGGAAATCAACATTGTGGAAGACACCAAATTATGTCAGGTTTTTATGTCAAGAGACATTTTGTTCCCATGCAGTGTGTGGTAAAACCCTCAGATAGAGCTACAGACATCCCTGAATTTTGGCCTGAAGCTCAAATTTTCTGTAACAGGAGCCTCCTAATCTGTTGTGTGGAAGACTGCATATCTGGACACACCGGGTTTGGGGCAAAGCTCTCAGAGCTCACTTTAAACCCAGAGCAAATTTTGCATTCTGTGATTCTCCTTTCCTTTTATGTTACTTTGTAGTTTAAAAAGTGGAATCAGGTTTTGCTTTCTTAAGAGTTCTTGTAGACTCATTGCTGTACAACTGAACAGAACACAAGTGCAGTCATGAAATTAAAACCAAACCAAACCAACAAAACAAAACCCAAGCAATGAAACTCCTGAACTTCAGCAGCAGCAGCACCACCACAGTTCCAGAAGCTTCTGGTGGCCAAATTTTCTGTAACAGGAGCCTCCTAATCTGTTGTGTGGAAGACTGCATATCTGGACACACCGGGTTTGGGGCAAAGCTCTCAGAGCTCACTTTAAACCCAGAGCAAATTTTGCATTCTGTGCTTGCTGCTGTCACTTCACCAGCAGTAGTGTGACCTGAGCTGGCCAGTACACACCAAGCTCATGTATCTCTGCATAGTGATGCAATCACACGAAAGTGACATTAATGTAGATACACTTAAGTAATAATATAATTCCGAGTAGTATCCTCAGAGGATGAATTGTACTGAGAACCAGTATACTGATGCTAAATTGAGCACTAAATTGAAGGCTTAAAATGAGGAAGCTAGTAAAAAAGATGTTAAGGTGAAAAGTGAGGAAATTAAAGTGTTGCAGCTCAGCATGGAGGCTACTTAAACATCCCATAAAATGAGTAATAAATGACTACCCCTAGGAAAAAAAAAGAGCAACTCAAAGAGCAGGATTGCAAATTAATAGGTATAGGTAAAGGCAAAATTCTGGAAAAGCTGAACATGTCTCTGTACAGGAAGGGAAGAACTCGGCTTATGAAGAGGATGATAATTAATGGCAGGTAAATATGAGAGAGAAATATGGGGATACTAAAAGGCATTTTGCAAAGCAAACAGCCAAAAGCATATAAACAAAGACTTGTTTAAATCTACAAAGAGCAGGAAGCCTTCTAAAGCAGACAAAGCCAGAGTCAGCTAAAGGACAAAGCACTACAAGAGGGGGCAGGATAGGAAGCAGCTGTGTGGCAGCTCTTCTGGCTGCTTCTCCTGGCCATGCTCTTTCCTTGTCTGGTGTCCCCTGCTCTGAATATTTCTCTTTCTTGCCACAGGCCCTCTCATAAGATTCTGTTGTTGTTTTTTTATTTTGGGATTCTATTTTTCTTTGGTCTGTGGACATTCCTCCATCACTGGGCAATGTCTATGGGTTGTGTTTCCAACTGTACCCTGGAGAAAAGGATATTTCCCCAGAAATATTTAAGTCTAGCAGCATTTTGAAAATGAAATGCCTGCAAAATCCCAGACCCAGAAGATCCTTAGGGAATTCAGTCTCTATAAATGTTTTGTCAACATTTTTTTTTGCCTCTTTTGTGGCTTATATTGCAATGATTGAAATGTGGGAGCATATGGTATAGCATAAGATATTAAAATGATAAAGAATACACAAAGCATCCTTGCAACAGCTTTGTGCATCTGCTTCAGCATCTTGGCTAAATTCCAATATGGGTTATTAGTTTCCTAAATTCCCTACTCTTTAATTGTCTCTGTGATAAGGTCAAATTACATCTATTCTAGTGTCCTGTGCATCTGTGCCTCAGTTTCCCAGCCGTACCATCTTCTGATTAAAGAGCTGATTTAAGATTAACCCTTAAGCCCAACTGCTACATCTTGCTGTATCAAAAAGGTCCTTGAGAAAAAATTAGTCTTTTCAGCCCTGCTTCTGGGATGCTCATACTCTGCTGATGTCTTTGGAGGGCTGAAGTGGGTATTTCACCTTTTCAGAGTGTCCTAAACCCTGAAGAGTGGTAGCCTTGTGAAGCTCAAGCACAGATACTTGAAGAGTAAGACACTATGGCACAGTCTACCATGTTAAATAATGTGGTGCTAGCACCTCGTTCTCCTCTAAACACAATTTCATATGATAAACATTCCCCAAATTTTAGTATTGCAAAATAGTTTGTGAAATATAGAGAGGAAAGAACTGTAAAATACTGTAGGTTTATGGTGTGCAGCCTAATATTTTTTTTTCTAGTTTGTTCTCAGAATAATTTGGAGAAGTTTGGTATTTAATAAGTAGAATGCTGACTTAAAATACTTTGTTTTGCCTTAAGGTCTTAAGATATTATGCAGGCACTGAAAGTAGTGGAAAATCTCTAGTTAACGAACAAAAAATGATTTTTCAATGAGGTAACCAGTCTATTGTAGAGGGTTTTATTCTACATTATACTATATATAACAATAGAGACAGGTTTCGGAATGAATGAAGGGAAATAATTAGTCAGAAAAAAACTATGATAGATCTCCTTATGTATTCATGAAAATGACACACAGAATCTTTTCCTTGTACAGGAGGAAAAATAAGCTGTGGTTTTGAAAAGTAGCTTGAGGGAATGGCTGGTAAAAAACCTGCTGAAAAACGTTAAGGCTATGTGCCAAACTCAACTGCCTGTGTTTGTTTTGCTTTTGGTATAAAAGTAAAGTTAAATTGGAAAAGTAAAAATTTATGTAATTGAGAATTTTGATAGTGTGCGAAGATAAATCTTTAGAATTTCCATGGCACTTGAGAAAAGTGGAATTTTTTAATTAAGAAGCATGTGTTTAATGGTTTGAAATAGTAAGTCTAATAACGTGTGTATGTATGTGTGTATATGTGATATCCAGGGAAGGCGAGGGTAGGAAGAAGAGAACTTCCAATAACTTGGCAGTCATATAAAAACAAACAATAATCAGTGTAAGTTAAAATTTCACAACAGGAAATGTAGTGAGCCAAATAATAATCCCTGTACACCACTTGAGTAACCACACTGTGCTCTGGGGAGTCCTGGGGGCAAAGGATCTTCCCACCCAGATGTTCTACAGCTGCAGCAGGGTAAGCAGAATGGGCTGCTTCATTGAGGAAAGTATGGTCGTGTGGGGAAAGCATTCAGAGATTTGCAAAGCCACAGAAGGGAAATGCTCAGGTCCATTAACTGGCATTCAAACCAAGGTGACCTGGAAAGTCCCAGGCTTATCTGACATATTGGGTTTTTTTCTCTTTTATGGGGAAAAGAAATCAGAGCTGTAATGTGACTGAGAGTTGTCAGGAGATAATGCACCTAGTCTGTCTTTCAGCTCACTCCTTTTCCAGAGTTGGTAATATTACCCCAAACATAGATTTTTCACTTAACAAATACAGCTTACTATGAAACTACAGGCCAGATATCACATTTTTATTTGCTTCTGACCTTCCTCTAAAACAGAATTGTTTGAAAATAGGTCACTGTTCCATCCTCTGTTACACTAGAGAACATATTTAGTTGTGCAGGTGGCATGTACTTTTAATGGAAACACTTAATGCATATTTCATTTTGCTATAGGTTAGTTATGCCGTCCCTCTTCCTTCTCTTACCTCCTGTTACCACTAACATAGACAAGACAACACTGAACACCCATGTTGGAAATATATCTTTTTAGTTTAAAATAACTGCTCTTAAAAGAAAAAGGCATTTATGGGAAGGATTTTATTTCCTTGGCTCCTAGTTCTCGTGCATTGGTGATTATAGCTGTTAACAAATAACTACAGTGTTTCTTTTGTGTATCAAATTTATGGGCTTGAAATTCCTCATAGAGCTGATCAGTTCTGAGCTCTAGAAAATCTTGACATAAGGGAGAAAATAATGATAGTGAAAATAAGGGTCACAAAGCCAATACATGGTAGAAGAGTATCCTAGAGAAAAAAGCACAGCATCAAGAGGCAGGCTATGGGAGTTCTATTTTCAGCTCAGTCATGGATCTCATGTTTCATGTTTTGTGCTGCTTCTTGGCACGTCTATCTTGTTCACATTGATGCAATTTTTTTGTCTCCTACTACATATGGACCATGTACTTAGTGTGATGGGAGAAGCTCAGCCAACAATATTCGCTTCTACTCCAAAAGAAATTGTCAAGTATGCCTGAATGTTTGCAGCCTGAAGACTGCCTACCCTCTGTGATGCCAGCCTTGAGTACTGAGAAAATAGTGCTAGTTTTATGGCTTGCACCAGGTATCCTAGAAGTCTGTAATTAGTCAGTGCTTGCATCTCACACTAAACTTGTAACAGGGCAGTTCAGAGACACAACAACTTTTTTAACACAAGTGTGGAAGATGAGGCTCCAGAAGCCCTCAGGCATCTAAATTAGGGTTGGACTCTCCAAAATGCAAAGTATCTGCAGGTTTTCTCCCAGTGGCTGCTTTGCCTCCACACTCTTGTTGGGCCAAATGTTCTCAGTGTCTCAGAAACTCATGCTGCTTCTACTCAGGTGAAAACTTGGCTGTGAAGCAAATGAAGCACTTGTAAGCATTTTGTATGCTTTGTTTTACCTGCTCACTCTGTCCACTAGGTCTTTCACAGCATGGAAGCCAATAAGCTTTTACAACTTGAGATTTTCTTCCCCCTTCCGTGCTCCCACCCCCTCTTACACTTTCCATGTGATACCATGGCTAAGAGCACAAGATCTATGTGAAGGAGAGGAGTGTGGATCAAACCTTGCAGAATGAGGTGCAGGGGACTGCACACAATGTGAGAAAAAGCAATGGCTTCTGACTATTTTTGGCATACTAGGCAATCCATCTGGAACCCACCAAAAGTTCAGTGTTGGTGAAATTTGATTGCTGGTCGCCTTCCTGGTGTTCTCTAGCTCACACACCATTGGCACTGTAGCTGTCCAGGTGAGGGTACTTGTGGATCCCAGAGTCGTATGGTTAAATGTTCAAAAGTAAACGCATTTTTGTCAATGCTGCTAATGCTTTTCTGCAGATTTCAAAACTATTTCTCAGCCTTATACCGGAAAAAAAGTTCTGATAATTTATGTTACCCAGATGTTTTAAAATTCAACAGCTTTCACTACCCATAAATTTAATAGCATTAAACACCTGCTGGCTCAGACTAGCAATTCTTGCCAAAAAGAAAAGCAGGAGCAGAGAGATACACTACTAATGTGCTCTCTTCCTTACCATCAGAGCTAAGGCTCTGAGCTGACGCCCAGCACAGCATTACCCCATGCAGAGCAAGTTTTTCTGCCTCCGTGCTTCAGAGTAGAGGACTCATAACAATTCTAGCCTGCCAAATAATAAAAAACAAGAAGAAAAAATTGGAAAGTTAGGAAAGAGACTTTTCTTAGGCCCTTACTGAAACTCAGAAAGGCTAATTATTAAAAACTGTGGACAAATGTGTAAAGAAATATCAAAGCCTGAGGCGTCTTGGTGGGGGTGACAGTGCACAGATCTGTGACAGTCAGTGACACTTAGACCACTCTGAGCGGGATGTCAGAAGGGTATGAAGGATCTGACTGCTACAAACAGGTAACATGGTGGTAATGAGCTTCAAAAGGATAGGTTTGAAAATCTGTGGAGAAACTCATAAAAAGGAGACTGGAAAGAAAAGTGAAAATCTTAATTGAATGGGATTGGAAGTAATTTAAGAGTACAATTTTGGAAGCAATACTGGTGAACTAAAACCAGAGAAAATAATAGGAAGACAGTTTTAACAGACTTGGCTGAGTGTAGCACATAAAAGTTTTCAGTATCCTCCTTGCAAATAAAATCTTCAGCGTGCAGTCACCATGTTTACAAGCCCTATATTTTCTTATTAATGAGCACTTGAATGGATTTTTATTTATAACATAGTTGTTGGAAAAGAAGAGCATAAGCAGTGATTCAGAGTGGTGAGTGTCGCCAGATTGCTGTGGTTGTGTTGCTGATAAAGAAACAGAGGATCTTGGGGAAGTGCAGAGGGAAAAGACTTTGATGCTCTTTGAGGGAAGGGCAGCAGCTGCTGCCTTCTCCCTGGAGAACTTTGGGGCCTGGCAGCAGGGAAACGGAGCATGTTTTTGGAACAATTTTTGTAGGTGTCGTGATGGTATTTTGTAGAAATGGCCTAGTGATCAGCCTGTTTGCAAAATGACAGTAATAAATACATTGAGTGGAAATATTTCAAGTTTGAGCTCTAGCAGAGCAAGAGAACATCACAGTTCAACTGCTGTGAGACTGTAACAGCCAAACCCCTGCATGGTTCAGCCACTTCAAGCAGCTTAGAGTGTGTCTTGTGGTCACTACCTTCTCCCAGCAGGGAGTAGTGTACGGAGCCAAGTGGTTGTTCTCATACCTCAGCCCCTGCTGGAGGACTGAACAGAGACAGCACCACTTGTAGGAGCAGCTGATTGAGAAATCAGTGGAAGCAGCACACCTCAAACCAAGTAATTTCTGCTAATGCATTTTTTCAATGTAGCTTTTGGTAGTCCTATGCTTGTAGATGGTATCTTGGTTTGATTTGTGCACAGGAACAGTCCTGAGGTTTTTGTTTCAAGAAACATCTCCAGGTAGAAGCTATAATAATAATGTTTCACAAATAGGAGGCAGCTTACATTCTGCTCTTGGAACAAATCAATAATGTACCTCAGATTCCAAAGGGAAATGTATTGTTCATGGAAAAATTGTCTTCATCCTCTCTATTTAAAGCAGCCCTTGCTGCCAGTTTATCATGAACACATAAAGATCTAACACAATACAGATTAGGCAGTATAAAAGTAAGAGAACAGCAAGAACTCCAGATGCTCATTAGTGGAGTGGATATTGTAAAATACCACTGAAGAACTTCATCTGTTCTGTTCCCTCAAAGATTTCCAGCCATTAAATAATTTTCAAGGGACTCATATCCACAGATTCTATTGTGTTTAATAAAATCTTTCCTTTTGAACACTGGGGGCTGAGTTCACCACTGGCACTGGATAAACAGTTTCACTGCAGTTTTACCCACTTACGTTAGTGCTGAATTTAGCCCTCTGCCATTGTGCATACATACTGTGAAGGCCACTCAGGTGCAATGACAAATGGGGCCTTAAAACTTTATTGCCCTCTATCTAGAAACATAAGTAATAGTTAATTTTGCATTGCTCTAACATTTTTGAAAGTAAATTGGGTTTTTGGATTGTATTTCATTCTTACATTTTTAATAAAGTGTAACAGGCACCAGCCTTAAAGCCACATTTACAGGATTAGATTTTCCACTTATATAAAGAAAGGCTTTTTTATTTTTCCAAACAAGATGCATTTATGCTTGCAATTGCAGACCTGTGTTGTGCCACCTACTGTTGTGCTCTATGCTTTAGAGAAACACCTTATCTACTGAGAGAAATACAGTATTGATCTTGTTCAGAATAACAGAAAGCTTTAGTCATAGCTACATTAAAAGCCTGAACACAATTGCTTTCTCTATGTTTAGTTAATTTGCTTACATATATATATATATATATGCATGTGAACATAACTGAGTGGGATGTTTAGAGTGTTTTTATACCTTAAGTAGAGGAGTTGTCCTCTTGGTGACCCAAAGATACTTACTTGTTCCCTTTTCCAAATCTGCTTTTCTTTTTCTCCTCCCGCTCCCACCATCTGTGCTTTGCTTCAATGTACTAATCTCACCCCTATTTTTTGCATAATAGTTGTAGAAGGAAAATAATTTGTTTTCTGTATGAAAACTTAGTGACAGTTTCTTACAAGGAGCCAAAATGTGCTTCTAAGAAATCAACTTTAAGAAAGTGAATAATAACATTACCATTATTAATAAGCATACAGATGAAGACTAGGTACTGTGGAAGTTCTGTCACTTTGGTCTCATTTCCTCTCCATTTTCAAAACTGACATTTTTTGCTTAAAGTCAGTGAGGCCATCACTTGTAAAGGCACAGAGACAAAAAAATGTATCTTGTTAGCTGAGTATACAGTCCTTAAATATAGACTCTTCCAGAGATGGGAAGAATTTGGCAATTACTCTTGCTTCTTAAAAGCAGCATGTTCTAAAAGCAACCTTAAATACATAGATGCATATGCATATATATATATATGTAGAGAGATATATCCTTTGAACAAAAATACACTGTTATCATAATGGTATAGGTCCAAATGATACCATGCTGAATTTCGTACTTTTTTCTAAAATAATCAGTCAGGTAGTGACAGGATAGAACACTATTTTTTACTTCTATGCCTTCATGAAGCGCCTGCCTCTTACTGGCTTGCATCTGATCAACATATCACAAAACCACTGAGCCTCTTCTATTTAATTAAAAATCACACAGTTTCTTATGGAATGCGTTTTTAACAACTACACATAAGGGCTTTCTCGTTTTTACTTCAGGAAGGATTCTGACACAGTCTAAGCCATGATCTCCTGTTCCAAAAAACCCCAACCAACTGCTGCTTTTTAGTTCATTGTGTTGAAATATGCAGGGCAGAAGGCAAAACCTTTCCTCTGTCTTTGTTGTCACAGGTGATGACACTGCTGTTTGAGGACAAATTGATTACAATGAGAGGTGGGATGAAGAAGTTTTTCAGATCTCTTAAACCTTTTTTTTATTAGCCTTCTCTTTTACTGTATGTATTGAAAAAAACAAGGCTGTTCAGCTAAGAAAGGAAGCCAGACAAAATGCGCTGAGCCGTGTCCATACATGATTTCACTCCAAAACGGTTGTACTGAGAGTATTTATGTTGGTAGAAGACCTCAGCTATACAAGTGCTGTTCCTATTGAGTCTGTAGCTCTGCCAGGGCAGATCAATTCCACACTTCGCACAGTGTTGTGAAATTACAGCCCTGAGAAGCAATTGTAGCTTTGAACATAGAGACAGGAAGCTTAATCAATAACTGCATTATTGCAAATTATTTCCTAATTAAGAATAAATGTTTATGCTGATAAATAGAACGGGGCTTCATGAAGCTGGTCCCTAGTTTCAAGGCTTGTGGCACTGTAACACAATTTAATGCCAAGTAGAATTCTCAAATTATTTGTCATTTTAAGACTTTCACTTCCCTTATTTTGAAACCTGAAAGACGTGGATTATTTATGCCTACCTCAGTGTTAAGCCCATTTAGTCCTGGGTCATTTTTGGGCAGTGGCTGCTCCAAGTGGAGTCCAAATTTTCAGGTTAACTGCCTGTTGTTTCTGTATGGTTCCTGGGAAAAGAGGGGTTCCTCCAAAGAGCAGAAGAAAAGCAAAAGGAGGGAGAACTGCAGCTACCCAGGGCAAAATTCTCAGTGAAGGATTGGCTTTAATTCCTGTCACTCCACAGAGTGGAGTTGTCAGTATCACCTCTGCAGGACCCACCAACCGGCATCCTTTCCTGAGGGCAGGGGCCTGAAAGAGTTTCTTTCAAAGGTCTGAGCTGGGATAACTGTCATAAAGCATAGCCAGCAGGTAAAATAAACCTTTTGTAAATTAACCTTGTGAATAATGTACTTCGCCGGATGCAAAGGCTCTGTAACCCATGTGAATGCCTTAAATTCCCAGCTGTGAGGGAAAAACAGCTCGACCTTTCAGGTGAGATAGTGACACTGGGCAGTGAAAAGAAACTGGGCAAAACTCAGGAGCCTGCCTCATAGATAGCATATTATGAGACTTATTTTGCATGCTTTGTTTACTTAACTGCAGGTGGATGTCCTGTTCTCATGTATCACATGAGAGCTGTTCACATGTATTACATTAAGCTATAACAAACTAAAAAGCAAAAATTATTTTGAGAGTGACACATTGGTTTCAGTGTTCCCCCTGGGTGAAAAACTAGCAGGTCTCTTCAGAGCTTCAGGACAGTGATAATCCTCCCTAATTTCAGAAGAAATGCTGGGAACATTGCACTTTCAAAACCAATTTTTTTTTTGTTTGATGTTGTATATACCACAGTAAAGGTACAACACTGGCATAGGAAACTTGGACCAAGGAGCTGATGGTGCTTAGCCTTTCCAGGCAGACTGACAGTATCTCAATAAAAGAATCTGGAATTAGCAGGAGAATGTCAGAGTATTTCCAGGGCTTGCAGGCTTGGTATCCCTAAATAAGAGTCTTCTCTTCTGAGCTAAAGCCAATACTTTAATGTCAGAAACTTGGAGAGATCATAGACACTTTTGTGTAGCACACAGGATTTGTGAAACTAACTAAATGAACATTTAGAAAGGATTATTTTTCCTGGGTGTTTGGTTTGGTTGGTTTTTTGTGTTTTTTTTTAATCATCTTGTTTTGTCTAGTTGATTTATCCTTCTGTCCTCCTTATACTGTCTACTACACTTTAATCTGCTTCTGGTTTATGGGAACTATAAAAAGACTTTTACACTGAGAGGTTTACTTTATTTGAATGCAAATTAAAACTATTATCTTTCACTTACAGGCCAAAGATTGCAAAATAAGCCTTGTTTTTAACTTGAAAAACTAATCTTCTCCATCTGTAATGCCATGTAAATTTTTTAGTTAAAGTAGAAATGTACAGTTAATTTTTGCCAATAATTTCTGTGTTTTCTATGTTAATTTGATGCAGTAGATAACAAGACAAAGAAGGAGGTAGATTAAAATGATATGAAATTACAATATACTTTGCTGCTGCTGACTCTATATAAACACAATCTAGGGCTCAAACTCCTCATGCTGTTTCCACTGAAATTAAAAAGGCCATAGTGGTCTATGTCTGGCTTATATTTTAGAGGTAGTGTTTAGTGAAATGAAATCTTACTCTTTGCAGGGCTTATTCCTGTGTTTCTTGTTATTCATTAGTTATTTACAGGCCTTGTTCCTGCTTCTTGTGACTTTTTGGGAAAAAACACATCTCTCTGAAGTAAGTTTTCTATAACACATTGAGCAGGTTGCTTGGTAAACCGCGAGGAGTTCACTTTCAACAGTAAAATCACATGCCTACTAGAGACAAAACTAATTCTGTGGTTCAATCTGGCTGAACTGGACTCTCCTCTGTGAGTACAGTGCTTTTTTGTCTTGTCTCTTCCTTACAATTTATAACTAGAATTACACCCATAGAGGAAGGGGTACTTCCTTTCCCCACAAATTCTCTAATTTGGATTCATTTCTACCTCTGGCAACAAAAGCTGAGGCAGAAGTGAAGCAAACTCTGGAGTATCCTTAAATTCCTAGACTGTTTTGGGAAAAAAACGAGGTATTATCCATGTAGCTCTGGATATGCACATCAAAACAGAGAAATGGAGAAGAAAACCTGAATATCTTCATTTTCTCTGGAGAAGACTTCTAATCCAGAAAAGCCTTGCTCAGATGCAACGGCATGGAGTAAAAGTTCCTAGGATTTAATGTTGCCAAAATAGGGAAGTTGTAAGGTGAATGTTCACTCACACAAAGAAAATTAATGGATACTCAAGGCCGTAATGGTAACTCTGGCTTGATTTAATTTTTTTAGTGGTTGATCAGACCAAACAGTGACAGAAGAAAAGACATTTGTAAAGGTCAGACACTTCCAAATCACATCTTTTTTCTACATTACTCTAATTTTAATTAACTGGCATGGAACATTCTTGAAGCTGTGAGAGCAGCTCTCATTAAGCAGTGAAAACTACTTTTGATTGCCAGTGTTCTGGTAGTGGGTTTGGTGTTGTCTGCTTGCCAAGAGAGTAGTTAGGTCAGCTGAGGAAGAAAGGATCATCCCACTGATAAATGATAACATTGTCAATAACCTCTGCCTTATGTCTAAGAGGTTTTGCTTCAGATGTTTTATTTTATTTTTTTTCCTATCAAAGAATAATGGAAAAATAATAGAATTGTGAAATTATCTAATGCTGAATTTCTTCCAGAACTTGGAGAAAAAAAACAACAAAGCAAAACAAAGAAACACCTACACTGTATTGCTGCAGTAATCTTTACAAAGTTCTTAGTGGGTTTTCAGTGCCCTCAGTTGGCACTGAAAGTGCCAGTTTCTGTGACGTGGAAACTCAGTTCTTGGTTTTGAATGCATTTGGTAGATTCATTCATGGAACGTTAAGGTCATTGCTGAAGAACACAAATAAAATCTTCAGAAAGAATAGTGAAATTAGGGTCTTCATTTTACTGTCATACTTGTCCCATCCTGTTCTCCTTAAGTCAATCAAAAATAATATTTAAACTGAAAGTATGTGGGGTTTTCCTTTGCAGAAAAATGCAATGGAAGAATAATGCTGCTGTAGTTTCTCAGTGCCTCTTGCAAGACAGGCAGCTCTCTTTCAGGGCTTCTTTTTTCTTGTTAGATTTTTTTTTTTTTTCTAGCGAATAAGTTCGCATAACCAAAATTCAGAAGAAGAGAAAGGTCAATGTCACTGACAGTTTTAGGGAATTATAGCAAGAAAATCAGAAACAAAGGTCATATTTCACATTTTAAATTGGGAAAAAAAAAAAAGAAAAGAGTAGATTTAAAGTTTCTCAACTACTAATGACAGTCATCTTCAAATAATCATTTGAAGTTTAAAATACCTGAATTTATATTCAGTGGAAATGTTGGTCCAGTGTTAAGAATAAATGTTTCAATTCGGAGGGAATCTTCTGTGGGTGAGCTGATTTATTACCTGAAAAAAAAAAAAATCTAAGATGTATACTGGAAAATTTATCCTTAAAAAATTGTGGTTTTCAGATTATGTGTGCTGGAGCTTTTCTTGATCACTTATGTAAACTGACTTGACTCCTAAATAACTTGAATAGACAGGAAGGGGACTGGGGAATACAGATACAATCTTAAGACTTGGTTTCTGCTAGTGCTATAAGCAGTAACTTGGTTCATTTTGACTGATCTACTTTTATGCTCTGTTTTGAAATACTTTAATTTGAAGCTTGAACTGTGAAATAACAAGGCCAGAGGAATTTCCCTTCTGGTTTTTACTGCTTCCCAAATTAAGTCATATGGGTAAAGATCTTAAAATCCGGCGCCAGTGTGTGGCTTTACTAATAGTATCTATGTGATCGTGTCATTCCTGAGAAAGGCATGTTTCAAATAAAAAGGAAATGTCAAGCTTCAGCATTTTTTATTAAATCCCTTTTCTTCTTCTCTTCAAGTTCAGCTTTAGCTGACCACTTCCTTTGTCTGGTTTATTTTTATTAGAAATGAGCAGATTCATTAACTGTGCAACTCGGTGGTCAGGCAGTGAGTGGATATGTCCAATAATGGGTAATAGTTGTATTTTTCATTGGGAGACCAATGTTTGCTTTGGAGATGGCCTGGGGAACAGATGTAATCTGAGACAGCTCTGTGTTTACCTCTTGTTTCACTGATATGCTGAGCATGTTTGAAACCAGTGAGAAAGAAAAACAAACATTTCAGCAGAAAGTACCTGCAAGCACTCACTGTTTCCCCAGACTGTGTCCCTGGGCTCCAACCAAAAAATCCACAAGCAGGGCTGCACACGGACATGTGCATGAACATACATGGGCACACATGCACACACGTGCTTATACATACATATTTCATTATATAGTCATGGCCTCAGCCTCCTTGGACCCATGAATACTTCCCAGCTGATCCTATGGTCCACTTTTTTGCTGCAAGGGTGACTGAGCACTGGTGAAGGTGCCCAGAGAGGCTGTAGCATCCCCATGACTGGAGGTAGTTAAAGGCCATCTGGACATGATCCTGAGGAACCAGTTCTAGGTTGCCTTGCTTGGGCAGGTGGGTTGGACCAGACGATCTCTGGTTGAGGTTGGTTCCTTCCAACTTCAGCCAGTCTGTCATTCTGTAATTCAATGTTTATGTAAACCACTTGATGAACTCCTAGTCAACTGATGCAAGTCAATGTCAAAGCTACTGATCAGTGTCTGCTCATCAAAAAGCTTTTTTGATGGACATACTTTCATGCAGTAGGATTTTTTTATTATTATTTTTTCCACTCCTGCTTGTGCTTTATTTCTCTTCTTTCCAGCATGTGTCACTTTCACCAGGAATATTTATTGATACATAGGTGACTCAGGTGAAATAGAACAATCTGGGAAACATGAACAGAAGTATTCCAAAACTATACACAATAAGGAAATAATAGGATTCTTGTCTCCTCATGTTTGCTTTGGCTTGATTTTCCCTGTAAAAATGACTAAATTTCAGATTGTAATTTGCATGCAGGCAATAAGAAGCACTAATCTTTGGTAAAGAAGGAGGAAGTGGGTAGGGAACCGATGGCAATTCATATTGCCTGTTTCCCAAAGCTGCCTCATTTCTCTTTAATTGTTTCTTTTGTTGAGCACTCCTAGTGTGGCAGCAGAAGAAAACATTCATCCAAACTTTGCACAGTTGCCAGCCTATGTACTCTAGTTCCATCTTAATTGGTAGAAATTGCTATGGGGGTTGCACTCTGGGAAGCATTGCCCACTTCTGTGGGCTACTGTATGCCCCCAAATGGATGTTCAGTGTTCAGAGTGTTTCTTTCATGTGGTTCTAGCAGACACTGGTCTTATTTAATATGGCGTGTATGCAGAGGGAAGTAGTGACTTGTCACTAGGGCTGTTCAGAGTCTACAGGGTTTGTGTAATGGTGTGTGAAAGGAAACTCTCAGATGTGCTTGCCATATTGGCAACAAGCCAGTTTTTGCAGGAGATAAAGTCTTCACAACAGTATCAGTTTCTCCTGCAAGTGGTGTGGGAGTAAAGGAGAAAGGCCAGATCTAACAACAAGGTGAAAACCCTGTGAAAGACCAGCCTGTTGCTGATCTCTCTGTGTCAAGGCACTCTAGACATGTGTTCAGAATGACCATAGGAACAGGGATCCTCAAATGGGCATGAGATAGCTAAGGGCTTTCCTGAGGAAACAGAAGGTATTGCTGAGTCAAAACTTTATCACAGTAGTCAGCAGACTTTGGGGCTACCCTGCAATAAAACTAGTCTTTCCTGCATTTGGTGGAGAGTATGTTGCAAACCTGAGTTTTGAATCTAGCATTCACTTCAAGAGGTGTCTGGGTTTGCTACAGGAACTTCAATCTATTGAACAATGGAGTCTCTGCTTTGTGGCAAAATCACTGCCGTGAGGAGCTAGATACATCTGTATTATTTTCCACTGACTAAATAAGCTTTGTTGCCTTTTTGCTGCATCTAAAAAAGCTGAAACTGAGTGAAAAGGGACTACTGTATGGCAAACTGCTTCTTAGGTTTCTTTTCAGGGTTGAGGCTTTTAGATTGGCCACTGTCCCAGAAACAGGGTGAAGATGCAGAGTGGGGCACCAGATGGAGGAGAGAGACAGGAGAGGAAAGATGGTTCTATGGGGACATTTTTCTTCTCACTAAAAGAAACAAAACAAAGATGTGATCTGATAAACACAATGTGTTTGTATGGCTGCTCTTACCCTTTCTTCCTAGAGTGGGAAAAACCATTCTCTGCTCAACGGTAAGGAAGCACATTTATTCCTGTCAAGTTCAGTGGCCGAGCCAATGTCAAGCGCCGTATTTCTCACTAGCTGTGTCTGCTCTCTGGTGTTACAGTCTCCAGGGAAGCACTCCTGACTAGTCTATTTTCTAGCTAGTAATACTGCATAGATGCGTGTAATGTCTGGGTCCTTTGGCTGTAAGCCAAGAGCTGGCAGGTAATGCTCCCACCTGACTTCAAAGAAGTTTGCCTCCCCAGCTGGTGACTCCACCATTGCCTGCAGTTTCATCACAGGGAGGGGCTCTGGATGGGCAATGAAGAAGGAGAGCTGTTTAAAAAAGGAAAGGGAAGTATTCAAAAGAGACAAGGGCCTGGCAGAGGCGTGAGTGGGAGTAACCAGTCATGTGCTTTGAGGAAGGAAGACTTTGCCCATATTGGCATAGCTAGCTTTATTCATGGAGTCTGTTGTGCCAAGAAGTTACATTCACAAGTGCCTCACCAAGATGACAGCATTTTAAAAAGTCTTCCAAAGAACTGTTAGTCACCCACATTTCATCTCATCAGTAGGTTCCTCCCTTGAGGAATGCCAGTCGTCACTGGTCTCCATTTGGATATCAAGCTGTTGACCGCTACTGCTCTTTCTGTGTGAGCACATATGGAGGACAGTGTAACCCTTGGAGGTTTGATTGTGTCTAGATGCTGTTTTATAATACTATGGCCTCTCATTCTTTTCCAAAGAGACTTCCTAGACAAATAATATTGCTCATGTTGTTGAATATGAAGTCATTGTCACATTTAGGTTTGAAAACAATGAAAAAATTTCAACAAAAAAAGGCTCAGATGAAGCAGAGTCCAGGCAATTATTATAATTATTATGATAATGAAATAAATGCACAGTATACCACAGCATTAAACAGCAGAAGTGCTTCTTTATAGCTAAATTTTTGTCAGTTTAAATTATAACCAAGGTCAGAATTCTGGACTGATTTATTTCCCTTGTGATTTCATTAAAAGCAGAATGGTTCTGTGGCATGTAACTTGGCACTGAAGTTAGTTTTCAGTATGTGGTTTTATGGTTCAGGTGCAAAATACTGCTCTGGCTTGCATGTATCTAAAGGTTATTATGCTTTGGACTACACTTCTTTTCTTTGTTTCAAAATTTTGCTAATCAGCTAAACTGTTAATTTTCTCAATTCCCCTCTGCTCTTTCCCCTTAATTCTTCCTTTATTGAAAACAGGTTCATTAAAAAGATATTGATTGTTAGCCCAGAATGAGGACTAAGGTCAGTTGGCAATTTTAGAAAATTAAATCAGACAAATGAATCATATTTGCAAATTGGCTACTTGAGCATACATGGATATTTGACTATCTTTTTCTTTTTTTTTTAATGTGCAGACCAGTAATGAGAATGTGATAGCTACCATTCATGCAACAACTGTAGGAAGGCAAGAGAGAGGCAATAACTTTCCTTTTTCTTTCTTTCTGTATGCAAAACACAATCGAAAAAATACTTGAAGTAAAACTGGTATATGTTCTGGTTCTGCAGGTATCCTGTAATTAAGACCTGTTACTTTTCAATAGATTTCTTAGGTGCCTAACAATACACATGTAGCTTTAAATTCTTACACATGAAATCGTTTTGTCCAAAAGCATCGTCACAACACAGAGAATCATGGAATATCAGGCCTGCAAGGTGGGTCAACAAAACAGGTTATTTTATGTGATGATAGTATTAATTAATAATCAAGATTGTTCTTGCCTCTCTGGCTTGAAGTCAGGAGAACCTTCAAAAGCTCTTACTATACTAACAATTCTGTATTTGTTCTCCTGTATATTTCTGGCACATTACTAATAAAGATGTATGCCTTGTACATCTCTTGTGGCATGTGGATACTTAGCAGTCAGTTTTGAGATGTACAGTTAAAATAATAAAGCAGTTGACTATTTAAATTTAGTTTTAAAAAATTAATACCACCACCTTTCTTCTGTTTCAGTCAGATTAAACCTTCACAACTTTAAGCTTTCTGCTTAATATGGATGAGATGGGCCAAGACCTGAGAACAGACACAGAAAGTGTGATCTCATTAGCTTAATTTTCTTAAGAAGCTGGGATTAATTTGTATAACTTTTTAATAATCATAATTAGTGTGCATATATATGTGTGTTATTTTAGCTGAATTAATTCATTTATATGCTGTCACAAGAGAATGAGTGAGGCTGACCATGCCTTTGAGCAGGAGGTTGTATTTGGTCCCCTCTGACCTGAACTGCCCTTTGATCCTATTGTCTAACAGCTTATTTCTGTCCCTAGTACTTTTGCTGTAATGTTCTTATGCAGGGGGTTGTGAACTGGTGAAATAACAGAGTATCTGACAGCATGAGCTGAAATGCCTCTCTGGGATATGAAGATGTCTCTTTATCTCATGTGTTTGGAAGTTATTCTCTCTGCAATAGGAATAGTTCCTTGTCACTTACTTGTATCTGTCTTTCCACCAGACCTACCTGCTGAGGATGACACCTATCACCTACCTGCCATCAGCTCATTGTTTGTATGACTTGCATTAAGGAAACTACATTTCTGATCATGTTAATGACAACAAACATGGACTTTAAGATATGACAGGCAATACACCAAAGGAACAGGTAAGCAGAAAAAACAGGAAACTCACAATATTTTTTCTTTTTTCATTTGGTTAAGATCATTCTGAACTCCATGTGTTTGTATTAGTCCTGTTGGGACACAGATCAGCACGTTAGTTATATGAAGTTACTTCATTGGCTGATTGTTATTAATTACCATCCTGAGTTCTTTGCAAGTCAAGCTGGACCTCAAATGAAATTTGGGTTCCAAAGTAATTAGGAGTTAATGTTACTATGTGTGTTGTCTATTGTATTGTTTCTTGAAATAAGATTGAAAAAAAAAAAAAAATTGCTCCTTTGCTTGAAAACCTGCAAAACTTTCTGTAAACGTGGAAAATATTTTAAGAAAATAAAGGTGTTTGTCAACCCTGTGTGTGCTTGACCAGATGAAAAGAATAGTACCCAACATTCTGCTACTTTATTGGTTTAAGAGCCCTTACCAAAAGTAGAGTGCAATTTTAATCAGAATTTACACTATATTAGATAACTTAGACTACAGAGCCATCTTCGACACACCCATAGCAGAGTTTCCTTTTGGACTGCCTTAAAGAGATGTTCTCTGGTTCGCTACAGATTTGCAAATTTGGTTTCAGGTTCCAAAAATGTGACTGCTTAGCTGGCTTTTTTTAGCTGATAACTTTCAACCTCATTTTTTTGTGAAAGGAAAACTAATTAATTTACAGAAATTTGATTTTTTTTTCTTTTGCTACCTAAATAATTAGAAAGGGAATAACTGCCTAATAATGGATTTTCCTCTTTTCAAGATTTCTGAAACTTTATGTTTTCTCTGGAGTTTACTTTTTCTTTTTTAAACTTAGGAACTGTAGCCCTGATTGTGGACTGCTTGCTAGGGTAGAGGGTTTTCATGGGAAAGACAAGAATTGTGATGTAGACTGTGTTATATTCAAGATACCAGGTTTTCCAAAATTATTCTGTTGTTACATTTCTGCATTCTCTCAGATACAAGGCCATCATATATTTGCTTTGCATATTTATAGCTTAACTGAATATTTTTCTTCCTACTGGAAGGTAAAGAATTTCTCCTGTACTCTTTTTTTTGTTTCTATAAATGCTGCCAGAAATAGTATCTAGCAATGAAATGTCAATGTTTGTAACTTGTGTTTCCTGTTGGTATTGCTTTTTTTACGTCTGGCTATGACTTCGCTATTGAGTGCTGGGTCAAAGGTTGAAGGAAAAATGCAGTGACCTTTTGGCCTTTCCTTACCTATTTCCTGCAAGAGAGCAACTTTTCAGCCAGCTGTGACTCTCTTCAGAAATTTTGTTCTGTTACAATGTCTGAAATTCAAATATCACAGTCATGAGATGAGAAAAGTTTGAGGTGGCAAGTCTGCTTAAACTCTTTCAGAAGAGATCACAAGATTAAGGTCTTACTTCCTCTAAATGTCTACTGTTTGTCAGCTATCACAATTCTTAGTTACCCAAGGTGTAAGGCACCTTGCACACATTGCTTAGAAAATATGCTGCCTTGTTTAAGTGCAGAAAGCATAGACCTTTGCAGAAATACAAATTATAATGTGGAAATCCTTTATGGTAAAAAAATATTAATTGTGACTGTCGGGACTGCTCAGACACATTTTAATATCATTGGTTCCACAGGTTGCAGCAGTTGAGAAAGGTACTGCCAAATCTTCAGGAAGTAGAACCTGATTTTTTAATTGTTTTCTTTCACTCTGAGATCTTTCTGCAGCTCTCTGAAGCTAAGAGCTCTCTGCAGGTCCTGTTCCAGACTGGCTTCCCTGTACCTCTTGCTATAAACTTGGTGGCTCTTGAGGTTAGGTTGACTGGTGATACAGGCAAAGCAATGAGGGCCCTGACAGCCATTTAACATGTAATCTATTCCTTACACTATAGGGCTATGAGCTATGCACACCAGGAGAGCTTATTCCTGGTGTCCCTGTTGTGTTATTTACCTCTGCTCTGAGCAGTTAAGTCCACCACAGCCATTTAGTAAATTATCAGTTTTCTTATTGGCCCTAAATTGCACGTAATTAAAAATCTGACCTCCACAAAATAGTCCTCTTCCTAAAGAGACAGAACATAAACAGGAAAAATCAGCTAATTGCTGCAAAAACTGCTTTTGTGGCACTGTAATTGGACCTCAGTGAAATGAATGAACCCACTGGGGATTCCCTAATGAATGTTTAACTGCAAACAGTAGTTGGGCACTTAAGCAGCTAGGCTGATGGTCCCTAATGAAATCAAATAAAATCAAATAAAAGAATCTGGCACTTTACTAACCAGATTTCTTGGCATTTGGACATAAAAATAATACAATTCTGGGTAAATAAAATGTAAAGAAAAGTTATTAATAAAGCAGTGAAAACTTAGCCACTCTTTCTTGGATTCTTTCTTTTTCTACTGAAAAAAACCCCAACAAACCACAGCTCAGAAAACTCTACATACTGTGCTGAATCTTTCTAAAGTGAGTTTCCTTTCCCTCCCTCTTTTCCCAAAAGCACCAAGGCCTTTTCTGTTTTCTGTTAGTCACATTCTCTGACTTTATTTTGCAAGATGCTTCTCAGAGGTTAGCTGTGGAACTGCGTAGGCAAATTATTAAGATCCTTTTAATTTTTCCAAAGCTTAACAAGGACCCAAATTCATATGAGCTCAGTAATTTGAGCTGTGTTTTGCCTCCAAATATCTGTTTAACACAATGAGTAAAATTCTGGTCTTACTTGAGTTTGCAAAGGAAGTCACTAAATCCAACTGGTATAGGACCTCAAGATTGTATTAATTCATAAAACAAGCTTAAACAACGGGGGACATGACACCATCACATAAGTTTGTTTATGAGTATTATTGTTGTTGTAGTGTTTTAACTCCTAGTTGAACAAAATGGTGGGACCTTGTAAATTATCTAGAATGTGGGTCATGTAGGTTACCATCTTTCAGAAAATGTTTTAGGTGGTTTTGTTTAAATTACTGTACAAAACACTTTATGATATTCCACTATTGTGATGGTAGCATGAATAACACGAAAACCTCACAAGCTGCCTTTTTGTTAGTATCTCACACCTCTTAAATCTTTGCTGAAACTTTATGAGATTATGTGGTATTTTGTAAGTATTGCAGTATAACCCAGCGAGAGTCAGAGAAAAATTCAATTTAGTCATGAACTGCCAACTTTATTTAAATAAACAAAAGTGCTACTTGTAATTGCATCTAGCATTCACATACATAAAGTTTGTTTACATATTATTAATGAAATGTCCATTGCAATATATTTTCAGAATTATGAGTTAGAATGTCTGCAGACTGTTTCTAGATATGTATGACAAATGGGCATTCAACTTTCTCATTAACAACAGGTAGTATTGCAATTACTTAACATTGCCAATGAGAATATTTTTCCTGAGTAATTAACACAAATGAAGTGAAGTTTGCAGTAAGATATAGTTTCTAAAATGCACAGTTAGAGCATACTATACCTACATTTTTATTTATTAGGTGTAACTTAGTAGACTAATAATGCTGAAAAGCATTAGTATGTACTTTTGTATCTATATGGCAGAGGGGGAAGTTTGAACAGCTTTGCTTACTGAATGGTGGGTAATGGTATAGAAGGGAACAAATGGCTAATGTCATGATGGTAGCTGTTGCTAAGTAGTTATTGCTGAGTTCTGAACAGCTAAGAGAAGAAACAGTGCTATGGATGGAGAAAGGCTTTCAGAATGTAAAAAATGGAAAATATTATCAATGTTCTTGTGTAAGATTCCTCCATTTGGGTATGGCTTATGAGAGTGCAGAAGTGACTACAGACATAATCAAATAAGTTTTGGTGGTGAGGTAGTCAAGAATTGTTTCAGATGGTGGCAAGGAGGAAAAAAAAAAATAGAGTGTTGGTAGCATCATTAATTACCAATCATCATCTGATTATTATCTGTTCTGGCTAGCACAGTTACCAAATTGCACAGCCCCATCTAAGGTTGCACTGCAGATCCAAAATAGCTCCATTTCTCTTGCAATGGTGATCCTGGAGACAAAAAAGTCTGTCCCTTAATGAACACTAAGTGAAATAATAGTTTCCAACCCCAGTTTTACAAGTATAAAGTACTCACACTTTCAGAAAATAGTCAAGAAAATGTTTTAAAATAAATCAAAGATCACCAGCTGTTATCCATTTAAAATGTATTGAAATATAAAAATGAGTGGTTAATGCAGCCTAAAGTGGGAGTATTCTTAAGAAATTAAGACAGGAAAACATAGGGATATATATTTCATGATAGGCTAAATCACATCTACTGAATAAATCCCTCATTCTTCAAGGAGACAGTCTCTTTTGAAGACTGTAAAAGCTGAGAAGTGCTATGTTGGAGCCTGCATTGGAGAAAATTCATAGTTCTTGTAGATTAAATGTCAATTAGCATTGACTAATTTGCAATGTAAATACTTCTGAGTGTTTGGAAGAGATGGTAGGAAAAAAAGAATAATAGAATCATAGAATGGTTTGAGTTCAAAGGGACCTTAAAGATCATCCAGTTCCAACCCCCCAGCATGGGCAGGGACACCTCCCACTAGACCAGGCTGCTCAAAGCCCCATCCAACCTGGCCTTTAACACTTCCACGGATGGAGCATCCACAGCTTCCCTGGGCAAACTATGCCAGTGTTTCACCACTCTCACAGGAAAGAATTTCTTCCTAATGTCTGACCTAAATCCACCCTCTTCCAGTTTAAAACCATTAGCCCCTTGTCCGGTCACTACAGGCCCTTGTAGAAAGCCCCTTCCCAGCTTTCCTGTGGCCCCTTCAGGTATTGGAAGGCCTGTATAAGGTCTCTCCAGAGCCTTCTCTTCCCCAGGGTGAACAAATCCAGGTCTTCCAGCCTGTCTTCATAGGAGAGGTACTTCAGCCTTTTTTTTATATTCAGAAAGATTATGTCTGTATATATGTCTGAGATCCCTGTTCATTATGCTGGTGCTGAGCTCACAGGCCACCATACACATTGGTCCATTATAGTTGTATGCAGAGTAACTGTATTGCCACTGAGTATAGAAGAAGAGAGGAACATTCGACATTGATTATTGCCTCTTAAGTAGCAGCTCTTTGCAACCATTGCAAGAACAAGTTTCATTATCTTTCTATATCTTGTTTTCAGTTGCCAGATCATGCTTATTGTAAGATGCACAGTTTAGTCGCAGTGTTGTTATCAACATCATACAGCATTGCACAGTACCACATTTCCCCAAATAGCTTCTTGCACGTTTGTGTCTTCAGTGAAGACACTTGAGGTTTTTTTCTGATTTTCTTAAAAGATACTGGGGAGCACTCACTAGCTTTGCCATTTTCTTCCAATCGCTGTCTCCTGAGTACACAGATATTGGAGAAATATCTAACCCATTGCTTTTAGTTATGCTTTGGGACCTCCTGAACAGATAGCTCAGTGGTTTTTCACTGAAAATGAAACATTTTCATCTCCTTTTTCTTGAGCAGAGCTTTCTAGAAGTAATTTTGTTATTAGAGAAAAGTTGGGGATATTAAGTAGCAAAACTTATTTCCTTTCCTTTGAGGCTAGACAGCAAAATTGAATAGGTGGCAACAAAATTAGTAATATAATGTGATGGGAGGCTATTTCAGGTCATTCACTCTAGTAATCAACCAATGTTACAGAATAATGATTGTTCAAATACACACATTCAGATGGTCTTGCTGTATCAATTCCCAGTTCAGGATGAAGGTCCACTAGGTAATTTTGCAGAATTGCCAGAACATCTCTAGCAGAGCTTTGTTTAGTCCACCTGCCATCACAGAATCTGAATTAATCTGTAAATCAGAAACTTCAATGGTAAAAGCTGATTGTTTCTGATATCCAAAAATAAAAATGTAAAAAATTAATATTAGAAACTCTTTCAGAACATTTTTTTTTAAAGATAAAATTTTATATGATTACTTAAGGTTTCTTAGATCAAGCTACTTATTTAATGAGTGTCATGAAGATACACAAGTTCATATGGATAGTACAAAATTAATTATTTAGTTCAGGGTTCAAGATTAAAAATTTGAGCATATCTCCTTAGAGTACTACAAAGCTTCCAGGTATCTCTCCATATCCTTAACCTATTCCCATGCATTGCCATTTTCCCAACTTTCCAGTCCAGTTTATCTAATCCTGTGTCAGAAGATGTATCTGTTTACATTTGCTGCCCATCACAGAACCAATGGCCCACTGGGGGCAGCAGAGTGGGTCTTGCAGAGACCTGCTACCCACCCTGGCAGGGCCAAGGCCCTCAGCTCTCAGAAGGTAGTGGCAGCTGTGCAGGACTGGGTCACCTCAAGAATATTATATTGCATATAAACAAAGAGTAAGGCATTTTCCCTCTGCAAAGTAAGTTTAATTTGAGACTGACGGCTGCTATTTTTGGAGGGATTTATGATTTCCTAATTTTCTGCAAACACAGGCAGTGAAAAACAGTGAAATTTATTCTTGTGTGTAAATTAATGATTAGGATATATGTAAATTAATGTGCACATCACTGAAAAGAATGGTTTTTTGTGCATACAAATGCCAATGCTACTTACTGAGGTTAAAAATATTACTACTTCAGTACATAATCCTTTTTTTCTTCTCCCCTCTCCCTTCTCAAATTGTTTTTTTTTTCAAATAATGGAAATTTTGGATTATTTATTGACTGACAAGCATTTTTTTCCATGTATTTTTTAAATGAAAAGGGTTTGCAATAGGCACTTGCAAACTGGCAAAGAACTCTGCAAGAAATTCAAGGGTGCTGGTGAAGCACATCAGGCACAGAAGTTTTTCTGTCAGAATTCATGGCTCTTCATTTGTGTTCCATTACCAAAACAATTTAGACTCATGTGCCATTTCATGCCAAACACTTTTTGTACGTCACTGTAGCCACTTTGTGTACTTCATTTATTCTCTTTCAATAAAAATTGTTTGGTTTTTTTAAAAGATCAGCTAGTAAAGGTTAGTGCTACCTCTCCAGAACTACATCTACATAAGAAAATACCCTTTTATAAAATGTGATCTGTTACTACTCTGGCTCTGTGTCTGTCCCCAAGAAAGTCCACAACAAAACTACTGTTTATGCCAGTGGAAGCGATATCAGTCTTTATCTGGAAAGTATTTTAGATAAGCAAAAATAAGAAAGAGAATTATTTTCCTACTACTGGAAAAGAAGAGAAACATACTGTAACAGTAGTCTGTCTCCTTTTTTCAGTATGTACAATAGTAGTCCTCATTTTTAATCTCAAATTCTTCTGCCTTTGTAACAAAGCCAAAATAATTAATTGTCTCCAGCTCCAGTTAAGGAAAAAGGACAAATATTTTTCCTTTAAAGGTCCTTAAGTGTATAAAGACAAATGTTAGAAGTAATTTTTTTAAAAAAATCATCTCACACCAGCAGGAGTAATTTAGCCTTCGTATAGTCAGCATTTTATATATAAGTACATATGTAGATAGATAGATAGATAGATAGATAGATAGATAGATAGATAGATAGATAGATAGATACAATTGTCTGGACAGTGAACTGGCTGCTGGTCTGGCAGCTGGTATGTTGGTACGTTTTGTCTGGACCTCTACCCTCTTGGCTGGTGGTGCTTGCAGATACCTGTGTGTGAGCTGTTCACTAGGAAAGCTGAGCATTAGGCTCCTATGCACAGATGATGTGAAAGATCTTTGGGAAAATATGGATTTAGAGGGAAGGGAATCTTGAACCAATAAGTTTTCAGGAGACTGGAAGGTGGAATGTATGTGGGGGGTAATGGCAAGACTGATGTGTTTGATACGGGCTCTGGGGTAAGTCATTAATTGAATCCTGCTGTTCAGGCACCTTGCAGTATTCGTCACCACCTTCTCTTACCTTCCAGGCTGGTGGCATTAAACCTTAGAGGCTTAAGCATGGCTCTGCTGCTTCCACTTTTTCTGTTGTTAACCCTGATCTTGAGCAGAAGGGAAAAATCATTTTCACCAACAATATGTTACATGTTGCATTGACTGAAATGATGCATTTCTGAGGCTGTCCTTTATTATAACACCAGCTGTGAATCACTGCTCTAGATTTCCCCTAGCACAACTGAGATCAGAGTCCCTTCCACCCAATGTGTTACTATCAGAATGCTGAAAATCAATGATTACAATTTGTGATTATTTGCGTATCTACAGGAGTAGCATGTATTGATTCCCAATCTCTACATTGCCCTTTATGCTGGCAGCCATATAACAAAGAAAAACAGTAAGAAAGAAAAAAAAAAAAGGAAAATAAAATAAAACAAGTACTCTGTAATTTATGTTGTTCTAACTGAATTAAAGCAATTATGAGCATGTTGAACCCCAGCCATTCCAATTATATGTTCATTGTATTTAGTATCAGGAAATAGAAACAAATAGAAATATAAAATAATTATGTTTCAATGCAGCATTTAGAAATTATAAAACCCTCAAGTTTCTTATCTAATGCCGTAGTAACTGCTGTATAACTGACTTACCCAAGGAAGAAGGAAAGCTACCTAGGATCTGGGGAGGCTACACAAGGGAGCTGAACAACATATGCACACAAACAACAAAGGAAGAAAATATCTTTTTTTTCTTCTTCATTTTAGGCTTCTGGGATTAATAAGAAAAGGGGAACTTGAGTGCTACATTTTTTTATGTTAAAAGGCTCATTTGCAAAAAGACAAAGTAAATGGAAGAAAAATAATTTATGCAGTGAACTGCTAATCCAGCTGTTTTGCTTCTGGGCTTAATTGGATTTACCTAGAATTGATATTTGGTGTCAGCATGTGTTATATCATCAGCACAGGCAATAGTTACCAAACATAAAGAATCCTATCTAAGGCAAAATATTAATTTGTTTGAATCATACTTATTGTAATCACTTTTTATTCACGTGTTACTACTTAGTATTTCTGCTTGATGCCATCTCATATATATGATCCAATCTTAGTTATTCTATCTTAATATCCAAAGCAGTTCAGCCATGTAGAAGACTAGCTGCTAAATAAAATGGGCTAGGAAATGGTTATTCATCTCTTGTTCTGCCTTCCAGGCAGCTGCACTGGCTATAAAAAGGTGTGCATTGCACCTAATGGCAGGTGGGTGACATCTGAATGCTCGAGTAAGACTTATACTGTATAGTACAGTACCTTCAGCAATGAGAACTTTACTGGTTAAGTCTGGAAATGTAGTTATCCTCAACAACTGAGCAAGATTTGTCAGCTCAGACACCTCGCTTACATACAAATGAAAATCTAAATCTCTCTGGCAAAGCAGGGAAATGGTACTCTTTCTGCAGTACTGAGGAAAGAGGGTGTGGGAAGGATATATCTCATTAAAGGCATGTGTCACAGATTCATCAGAATGGCCAAATAGTGTTCTGGCTGCATTAGCTGATAGATATGGTATTTTTCTCCTTGGTGAGGTAATAGTGATCCATGATTCCTTATATGCAAGTATTCAACAGATATTTAGATGCTCTCTCCTGACTTGCAAGGTTTTGGTGATCTGTTCACTTTGCCTCATTTGTGGTGATCAGTTTCCTCAGTAAGAGTTTGTTCTGGCTGTCTGCTTTGATGACAGAAAATCTTGAAAAAGCCAAACAATTAATGCAGCAAGTGATGAATAGTGTGACATGAATACTGCATGTTCTTATTCGTGAACAGATATTCCTATTTGCTGGTGAGTGCAATGGGACCTGTTCCCCCTGCCTCTGTATTATTTAAACAAATTATCACAGGTTATGCTGTATTTCAGGGTGGCGGGTAAGGATGTGGCCTCTGCACTTTCATGGCAATATATGGTGGGCCTATAGTCCACACCTCTCAATGCAGGGGTAGATTTTAGCTCAGCATGGAATAACAAAGGTGGTGACTGTGGCTGAGTGTTCACAAGTAGAGTCTCAGCTGCATTGGACAAGCTGTGGTCATTAACCCAGCCATAAACATGAATATCTTAGCAAAGGAGACCACTGCATCACTCGTCATCCTCCTCCAGTGCTTGAAACCCATGCTGCCTGCCTGCTTGCTGTCATTCCTGCATGCAGTAGATGGGGAAGTAGTTGGAGGCTCTCTTGCTTGGTCGTGGTCCAGCAGCCACAAAGCCCCAGGGCTTGTGGCCCTTCCCTCGAGGATGTGCAGAGCCTGGCAGCTCTGCCCTCTGGCCTCACACACTAGCGTTGCCTCCCTGCACCAGGGTGCACTGAGAAAGCTGTTTTTTAGCAACCTGCAACAAAACTGGGCTGCTTCCAAGCCTCCTGATGAAACACTTGCTGCAACGCAGGCAATGTCATCTGAGCCAGCGTTGTTTAGATGAGTCTGAATTAAATGCAAACAAGATCATTCCAAAAGCAGTAAGAGGTTATTGTCACACGATTATGTTGTGAGCTGGCAAATAGGAAAACCCAGAAGGCCCATCTTTTAGAATTTTCTATCACCAAAAGCCAAAAAAGTATCATTGCCATTCCTTATTAAGTGCTATAGGTAGATCTGCCTGCCTCACCAGCTGGGCAAAGAAGGAAGCACTTAGATACTTGCTGAGGCTGCTGGTAATAGACCTTTGCCCACTGTTCCCCCCTCTAAAGAAAAGGGGCAAGGGGTTGGAAGTCAAACAGGGGAGGATGAATTTCTTGACACAACCCTTGCCTCTGGGCATTCTCCAGAAACATCTCATCTTTGACCTCTGCAGAGGTTTCTCTAGGAGGTAAATTTTAACTTCAGTTTGAGTCTTATTTTGCTTATAATGCAATTTATGTTAATGGAGCTCCACCGATTTCAGCATATTCCTGTTGAATGACCTGCAGAGGGGAGAGATGTTTAGTAACTTGGTCCATTGATGCTTATGCTCAAGGGGTGATTATTCTGTCACGGCTTGCTGGGCAAGTGCCACCCTCTGAAGTCAATATGGTGTATAAAGATGAGAAATACTCGCAAAAGTGAGTGACTGGAGGGAGTCAAAGTGGGAGAGGCAATAGTTTTCCTGCAGGTAGCTTTACTCATTGTTAGGATAATAAAGATTTACTGGTGCTGAGCTCTTTAGATAGAATAAAAGAATGTGAAAACAAGTATTTTGGTAGGCACATTGCTGCTGTTGATCAGGGAGTATAAGGATGGCTTTATTTTTCATTCCACTTAAGTACTTCTCTTTGATATGGCTGATCCGCATGGATGGGGCTGAACTGGGCCCCATCTTTCAGAGAAATCATGAATGAGGGTTATTCCTACCCTGCCTTTACTGCCATGGGAAGATGCTCTGCTTGTAACATTTCCTTGTTGGGAGCTGGTGTCAAGGGAAGGCTGTGGTAAGGGAAGGACAATTTCTGAAAACAGACCTAAGCAGTGGTGTCTAAAAAAGGCATTTTTCAGAAATCCTACGTATTATTTTTCTAGTGTCTTCACATCTCAGCCTCCAGACATAGGATAGCTTTGGGGATCCAGATTTTTCTTAGCCCTGGAATTACTGCTGTTTATGCTTATGCCTACCTTAATGAATAAATATGTCACTTAATCACAATTTAAGTAAAGAAAATGTCTCATGCTTTTCATTTGTGTCTAGTCCTCTAGTGAACATGCTAAAGAGATTTATGGATCTTTGCTGTACTGACTGAAAACCGTTTCTTCCTGAAGGGCTGAACAACTTCCAAACTGAGATTTTTTAAATGGTCATTATTTGTTTTAGGTAACAAACATTTCTAATACTTCTGTTTCTTCAAAGTTACCATCTTTCTTTCTGCTTGTATTACCCACAGGTGCAGCTCCTGCCTTATCGTTAGCAGAAGTATTAAGGAAGAAGGAGTGGTGTGTGATAATACTAATATTAATATTATTGATACTAATAATATTGATAAGAATTTTTAAAGCTTCACATGTCTCATTTTTTTTAGGGGTAATAGAGCTAAAATGAGATAACTGTGATTAGTTGCTTGTTTATGTGGTCATTTTGAGTACATAGGCAGCAGTATCCTTAAGAATATGTACACAAGGAATGGCACAATGAATTTGTGCTTTTGAGCCCTGGAATTTAGAAAAATGTGGCAGTGCAGATGAAAATAGGGCAACATAACCCACCAGAATCAATTTGCCCTCCCAACAAAGCAAAACACAAGAAAGCCTTGATCAAATGTTAGAGACAGTAGATAACTATCAGTGCTACTTCTACATACAAGAAATAGTTGTGGTAGAAGCTAGTGACAACTTAATGTTATGGCCAAAGCTATAATTTTTATCCTTGCTTCTTGCTGAAAAAACCTGCTTCGTTTACCAGCCCCGTTGTGAGGCGATCAGCCCCATGGTTTTCCTTGAAATCGCCGTAGTAAGTCATATCTACTGACGCTCCATAGATGGCAGCATTTCACAAAAAAACCCCACGAATATTCAACTTCTCTTTCTCCTCTCTTTTCTTTTCTTTTCTTTTCTTTTCTTTTCTTTTCTTTTCTTTTCTTTTCTTTTCTTTTCTTTTCTTTTCTTTTCTTTTCTTTTCTTTTCTTTTCTTTTCTTTTCTTTTCTTTTCTTTTCTTTTCTTTTCTTTTCTTTTCTTTTCTTTTCTTTTCTTTTCTTTTCTTTTCTTTTCTTTTCTTTTCTTTTCTTTTCTTTTCTTTTCTTTTCTTTTCTTTTCTTTTCTTTCTTTCTTTTCTTTTCTTTTCTTTTCTTTCTTTCTTTTCTTTTCTTTTCTTTTCTTTCTTTCTTTTCTTTTCTTTTCTTTTCTTTTCTTTTCTTTTCTTTTCTTTTCTTTTCTTTTCTTTTCTTTTCTTTTCTTTTCTTTTCTTTTCTTTTCTTTTCTTTTCTTTTCTTTTCTTTTCTTTTCTTTTCTTTTCTTTTCTTTTCTTTTCTTTTCTTTCTTTTCTTGTCTTTTCTTCTTTTCTCTTCTTTCTCTTCTCTTCTCTTCTCTTCTCTTCTCTTCTCTTCTCTTCTCTTCTCTTCTCTTCTCTTCCCTTCTTCCTCTCCTCTCCTCTCCTCTCCTCTCCTCTCCTCTCTTCTTCCACTTTCTTCCTTCTTTTCTCCTTGTGTCTTTTATTTCTCTCCCTTCCCAAGCCAGTTCCATAATCTGTTGACAGGATTAAGGATTCTTGTTGATATAGAGGAAATAAATGTATACTTTGGGTATTTTTGAAACCTCTGAAGTATATCAGAGTTGTTAGAAAATGTTTATACTGTGGAAATGGCATCAAATGGTTATTTGGAGCATTTGAAACATTGCCTCAGATTGATGTGGACTGGACTTTCAGAGCAGACTGTTTGTGTTACCAGTTTTCAACAAATTTTGTCAGAACTTAGTGTGATGGGGCTAGACTTCAAGAGAACAATTTGTATGTTTGTATGTTGGGGTTTATTGTTTGGAGTTTTTTTTGTTTGTTTGTTTTCTTTTTAAGGTAGAGCAAGTGCTGGGGTAGAGAGTATTTTGAAATAGAATAGAAAAATACCAGGAGGACAAAGTGTCCACTAAATCAATGCAAGTGAATTATTCCAAGTTCAGTAATATTTCCACTTTTTAATATATCATAAAATATCTGCATTTTTTCATGACAAAAATCTTAACATTGTGGTTATACATGAGAATACCCTTTATTCTGCAAAAATTTGTTCTGAGGGGGTTGTAAGTTTTCCTCCAAATTAACTTTTGGACTGAAGTGTATCTTCTTATTCTCAGGATTGAAGGTGACATTTAAGAGGTAAAAATATTGAGTCATAATTGAATGTTGTAGTTCCAAACAGAGCCATTTTATCATGTAGTTCTCCAAGAGGATGCATATTTTTATCAGCAGCTGAGAAACAAAATGTAGAAATGTAAATATATATATATATTGAAGCTGGTATAAAATATTTAATTCCTCAGTGACATAAATATTTTACAAATGTAACTATTCAGTTGTTTTTATAGAGGATTTCAGCTTATGTGAACCAACATTTCAGTATTTGGCTATTTGCCCTCAATCCAGTTGTTTTTGGAATCTGGATGGTTGTATTTATACTAATCCCTGTAGATTCTACTGGATTCTTCAAACTGTAGGAATTGAATCTAATCCTGTCAGACAAATGTGACCATCTTTCCATTTGGTCTTGGTTTCTCACTATAAAGCTTAGCATCCTCTGGCAAAAACCACGAGACATTTTAAAAGAGTATTAAATATGTGTGAAGTGGTTCGTTCTGAAACATCTGGGTATTTTTGAGTTTGTTTAATTGGGAAAGGCATCATTTAAACAGGAAGGCTTTGTTGGTCAGCAAGATCTTAGACCAATTCCATATAACTCTTCCCTAAAACTTGGTTATCACTGTATTTTCAAGTGTTGACATGCTGTCTTTCTCTTACCATTTTGATGAATAGTAAAGTATTAAACTATATTGTAGAAGAATCTCAGAAGAGCCTTTGACCACCCTGAGAATAGCTGTGATTAGGGCACTCATTGGGAAAGTGGCAGACCACAGGTGAAATATCTCATTGCCTATTTTAGACATTTAAACTAGATCTTTCATATACTGAGTTATGTAGGAGATTGGTAGCTAATCACCACTTTATTAGACTTTTTGATATGTGTGTATGTGTGTCTTGTCTATTAGCCTATTGTGGACATGCAACATCTTTGTAAGCTAAGTGCCAGATTTGACTAAATAATTTGTTACTAGCTATGTGCAGAACACGTGGATTCAAATCCTAGTTCTGCCACAAATTTCTCATGTAACCTCAGGCAAGACAATTTATCTGCCTAAAAATTAGGCATCTAATCTCAGCTAGTCATCTAGGCTCCCTCTATAGTAAATGGTGAGAGATAGGCACCTCCAGTAGGCAGCTCATGCCTCCTGTTTTAGACCCCTATCTTAGAAGATGAATCACTCCTGGAGGTTCCTGTCTCTGCAGCCATTGATACTGAGGGAGACTGGATGTCTAGTCTAAACTAGTTGCTCAACTATAAAGTAACTAAACAAAGGTAAAGAGCATTTCACTCTTGAGTATTTTTGTGCCTCATTTGCCTGTATGCACTGAGAAGAATTCATCCCATATGTGAGGGATGACAATACAGACGCATTTGGATAAGATGGTTGGGGGTGATTTGTAAAACTTGATTTGTCGATGTCGCGAGCTTTTCAGCCTCAACATGTGTCCCATGTTTGCAAAGGGAGGCACTCTCACTTTCTGTTAGTCTACAGACAAAGATATAGAGGAGAATGAAACAGATGTGCATTTAATTTAAAATATTCTAGTTGACTGTGAATGTATTTAAAGAAATTAGTGATCTACATGTTTCATATATTTGGGATTAGATGTTAAATGACACCAAATGTGAGCACTGACATTTGTGTTCAATCCTGAATCATTCAATTCTGTTTTTCAGGAAGGATAGGAACATAAAAAAATATTTTAAAATAGGAAGGTGTGTGTTGGTTTATGAAGTTTTAACTTCATCCTGCCATTTATATTTAATAACAGCTATCTCTAGGAGGGTTTACTCCTTTTCTCTCTATTAGTCAGCACTTCTAGACTCTTGTATATCAGCGATGAGTACAATTGTATAGCTGCCCTACAGAAGCTGTAATCTGATTATAAACCAAATGTCCTATGTTTAATTACATAACCCTCATTAAAGAAAAAAAAAAGAAAGACATTTATTCAGCAGTGTGGTGAATAGGTGAAGACTGGCCAGATACTTTGAATTTGTTCTGATCTCACAAACCAGCCCCTAACTAGACCCGTGGTGTCCTGAATCACAGTTTGGAACATTGTGCACTGTAAAACAAGTGTGTGGAGCAAACACAAGAGACCAGCTGCTCTTGGCTCTGAGAGTCACACTCAGTGGGAAGGGATATGTTTCTCAGGGCAGGAGAGACAATAAGCTTTGTAGTTTCATTATATTGGCACATACTGAAATCTGAGGCTACCTAGTACAATAGTCAGTAAGACAACATTACTCTTATGTCCAAAGATGACTGCAGGAAGAGGCACAGAAATTTATTCCTCTCCTTGTCCATATGCATGAGATGGATGGAAAGCCTTGGAGGGCATCTGGGAGCAAAGTAGAAGCACAGAGGAATGCTTTTCTCCTGTTACATTTCTTTGGGACTGCTGTGTCTCCATGCCACTGCAACTAAATGTCTCTAATTTGTATGTGCATTTAAAAATATGTGCATTTAAAAATGCATGTTCTATGGACAGACAGGAACATATAAATATATCTAATTGGAATTAGATATGTTTGAAAGTGGTCTTTTTCATAAGCCTGATATCACTTTTATCTGCAGTATGATTTTAGAATACAGGATAGAGAAGCATGGACAACTTTCCCATATTTGTTCATGTCATTAATCTCTGAAATAGCCAGTTGAAAAAGGCATGAAGCAGAAGCCCTGGCTTAGGTGCTGAAATACGTATTTATTTTCAAAAAGAAAGATGTAGCTGAATCACTTATACTTTGAAATCAGGCCTAAGGTGTCTAATAAAAACATTTGATTTCTCAGCTTTTAGACAGGGAACTTTGATCCCATGCTTGACAATTAAAGTTGTTCTGCGGAGGTAAAGTACTATTAGCTGATTTAAGCATATTAATTTTCTCCATATCATTGAGTGAAAGCTTATGATCATGGAAGAGTAAGTTTCTAGGTGTCCTTTGTCTGCCTCTGACTTTCTTTTCAACAGCAGTAAAGCAATATAAAAGAGGAGAAAAGAAAATGTGGCACACGGACTGAACTAAAGGAAATATCTTTATTTCATTTCAAAACAAGGCTGCTGTTTCAGATGACATTTTTGGTTTTGACAAAATTGTCAGAAGAGATTTAACTCCTCTGTTTCCAGATCATAAGATTTCTATAAAGGCAAGAGTGCCCAGCAAAGGAATTCCTCTGACTATTATTAAAGACAGATTGGATTTAGAAAACTCTGTGTTATTTTGAGATAAGAAAATTGCAGAGAAATAAACAACTTGACATTTTACTTCCTCTTTACACTCTGCCTAAGATGGAAACCACATGAGTGTAGGCATATTGGTTTGGAAATATGAAACATGACAAATCTTTGTTTTGCTTTGTTTTCAAACTTGAAACCAAAGAAATTGTATGCTTTCCAGTGAATTACACAGCTTTCCCTGGGTAACCTCTGATTCTTCAGAACCTATTTTAGTGTTTGAGAAAACTGTTAAGCCAGGATAGTAATTGTTTATTAGTCCTCAGTGTACAGTTCAAGCCAAATAATTACAAACATACTCATTCTTACATCGTCTTAACACTACTGATCCTGAAAGGAACCTGTTTCCTCTTAGAGGAAAAGGCGTATTTTCTTATTGCACGGGACAGGGACAGGGAGTGATAGAAAGGGTGTCCCTGTTGCAGTCAGTGGAAGGTTTGCCCTTGACTGTGGGACACAGTTTCACCCACCTGGCTGTTACATCCATTTCTGAATGGTGCCGGTGGACTAGAAGACTTGCTGGAAGTGGGACATCAGGGCTATGCACACTGAGTGTCCCTGTCCCAGTGTGTGCCCTGTTTTCCCTTTTGAAGTCAGATTTTTAAGGATGAGAAGAAAATTACAATGGAAAGCTTAAAAAAAATCCCTATCATTGAGGTGCACATATTTTCATGAGTTAGCAATCGAACTTAAACCTTTACTCTCCCTTAGTTGATTTTTTGCACAATTAAATCAAGCTACTTGCTGTTCCACTGACAGGATTTTCTACCAGGATAAACATTTTTGAAAATGAATCAGTAAATTAGATTTTAGGTGTGAATGAGCTAGACTTAAGACCTGAAAATGTAGCAGATATCTTGGGCTTGAGATGTACTGCCACTATAGGTAAAACTCTGGGACTTGTACTGCTGATCATCTCTGAGACTGGACTTTGGAATCATGACCCATATGCTTTATCTAATTCATTAAAACAAATCCCTACAAATTTAATTTTGTCTTCCCCATTTCTGATATTAGTTCTTTTTTATGTTTTTCCATATATGGAAAACTGAGATAAGACAAGTTAATTCAAAGCCAGAGGATGGATTAGTTAATAATCATATCGCAATTTGCAAATATTTAATATAATAGCACAGAAAACTATACCTAAATATAATCTAAGATTATGAAAAATATCTCCATGATACAGAGAACTACCTTGCCAGCCTTACCAGTCCTCCTTAAAAGCAGGTGTACTGGTACTGTGGAGGCACACTGATCTAAGCTGTATTAACAAGATGTGTAGGAACAAAACCTTCCTAAAACTACTGTGTTTTGCATAATGTAGAACTTAAATTTCGGAATAACTTAAGACAATAGTTCTAAGGTGAGAATAATTAGTGTCTTGGATGAAGTGGGAAGGACTAGTGTTTGTAGCGGCTGTTACCAGCTATGACAACACTGGCACAAAGAGTGTGGCATGTGAAATCACAGAGATATGGATGGAAAAAAGTTTTCAGGTAATCCACAGGGCTATTTAGAGAAACATGAATTTGCTATTGTTTTGGGTTTTTTGAATTTTAAAAATATATTTCTTTTTATCCTCTTCATTATCCATATTACAATGAATCTTCACCTTCTGCAGTAGCCAATCATCATGTTATAAAGGAAAGAGGAAAGAGCATAATTCATATTAAAAACTGCTAGAAAATGTTGAACAATATGGTTTTCTGATGGACGTTTCATTGTCTTACAAAATTGACTTTTCATTTGGGAAATTTTCAGGAAAATTTCTCTTATGCTAAAATATTTTTCATCCAGGCATTTAAATTTTAATTGTAATATTTCACCTGAGTTAATTGAAACATTGAGCTAAAATTGTGTTAGGAATTGTAACTCAGGTCCACAGTCTGTCCTGTAGACTTGTTCTTGGAGATTGCCCTGCTCTTGTTGTAGTTCAATCGTGATTCTTTTTTATTTAATTCAGTCATATGTCATGAGTGTCACTCACGACTCTCCAAATGCCATAAGGAACATATGGCCTGGCCAGGAAGACGTGTCTATAGTAGACAATGAATATGTTGCATATGTAACTCTGACTGCCATGATATAATCCACCAGAATGTCACATGCATTTTAGTAACAGAGCTGACTGCCAGTGAAGTGGTTCAAATTGATTCATTAAAGCACATGAAATATTTGGGTAGAAGAAATGCTGAAATGATTGCTTTAACTTAAAGAGAAATATTGAAATTAATGGTACTGGTCTCTCCATTTTTGAAAACTTAAAAAAAAATATTTATATTATGTGGTTTGAAATTCTTAATTTCTGGTTGCCATTTCCACCTAAAATGAGAAGAAAGATGCAGAAAAGGCAGTTTCTTGCTGGAAATTCTGTATTTTGCACAGATCTTCTATTAAAATACGTATTGTCCTCTGTGTATTGCTTTACTTAATCTACACAGTCCTTACCATGTGGTGACTGGCTGGGTGATAAATACTGCATTGATAATCCAGCCAGGCCTCTGCATCAGTGAGTGATAATGAACAACTTTGACTTCTATAAGAGTTGCTAGAAGTGGGCTAGAGGCTTAGCTGTTCATAACTGGGGAGGGTGGTCTTTTCATCCCTGGTTGTCTGCATACTTTGCTCTTTTATATTAGATTGTCCATAGAGAATGAACTGGACCACAGCTGTCAGCTATCCCAAGTGAACACCTTCCTCACTAAAGTAAACCCTTTGTAATTTGAGCCCAATTGCCTCCATTTGTTGTTTTTTTTTTCATCTGATACACGGGATAATGCTACTTTCCTTTTCACAACATTGCTCCAAAGATAGATTTAGTGTTTTAGAGCTCAGTACCATACAAATGCAATCCACAATGTGAAAAAATTTAACAATCTGGTTTTTGTAATCAAGACATCTCATGTAAGTGTTGTAATGCCTTATGTTAAACAAATGCTGACTGTGTTAGCAAACTCAGATATCTGAGCATGTATGAGCTATGAGCAGTATTTTTCCTATAGGACCCAACCCTATTTTCCCATTAAAAAAAAAATAACTTTTTCATTGACTCTAATGGGAACAGGGTCTTTCTCCCTGTCCCTGTGTGAAGGGTGGAAAAACTCTTTCAGTGTTAATGGACCAAGACACAATGAATTAATTATATTAAGAAATCACTGCTGGGCCTAGTTAGTATCTGCTGCATCCTAATCATGTGCTCTAGAGAGAAACCGAGATACAAACTTGCATGTTAATCATTTATTGTGTCTGATGGCAAAAGCAAAGTGGAGAGTGATGGCAATACTGTATTCCATTTTTTCCAGATTTACATTTTATTTAATTTGCTGCGAATTTTCTGTGTATGCTAATTAACCATGTTTTCCTCAATTTCTGCCATCATTTATGAAATAAGGAGACAAATTTTACTCTTTTAACCACTGTGTAATTTTTTTTTTGTAGAAAAAACAACTTATCATACTATTCTGGAAGCCTGTTTTTTCCCCATGCATTCCAATGCTGATCTCCATTTCCTCTGCTCTAATCAACACCATCAGCACAGATTGAAAAAAATAATAATAATAAAAATATCTGCTTCCTATTTGATTTTAAAGTCTCCTACATTTCTATATATCTGAGACACTTTGAAAAAGTTTTTTTAATGCCTGGCTATCGAACATACCCTTGGTTCTGTGGATTATCCTTTTCACAGAAATTGCTTTCAGTTTTGCTCTGAGATGGCAGTAAGTGCAATCGGGGGAAAATTGTTCCATCAGCAAAAGTGAGATTGGGCCCAAAAGTAGATTGCTCACCTGGTGCAGTGTGTCAGGATTAGAGCCTCCTCTTGTGTTTCAATCAGGTTTTAGAGCACCTTTCTATTTTTTCTTAATAAGCAGCCTCAGTGTTCATTTTCTTGAGACTTCATCTCTAGACTCTGGTGTCCTGAATCTGTGTCTTTTTTTTTATTTGAGGAGGTGGTCCTGTAAAGTGCCCAACCATCAGTGAGAGTTTATCACTTCATTAAGGAACAACTGGCAGCTCTTAAGGGCCACTGCACAGGCTCAGTTCCATAGGCCTAAATTAGAAAGAAATATATACTAGAAATATATATATAAATAGAGATTATTTATGTGAAACAGTGTGAATTGTCCCTTCCTTGTTTTTTTGTCATGAAGTGCACTAGATCTTATTCAATTGCCTTGTGTACTGTGGTAGAATTGAAATAGAATGGAGTGTCATCCTGCAGAACTGTAGCAAGTTATTATGGTCACGGTCTCTCTGACTATTTGCAAATTAGCATTTTACTAACAGGGGAAGCATATGCTAGATTAAAACAGGGAGGCTTTTTTTGTTTTGTTTTGTTTGTTGTTGGTTTTTTTTTAAGAAAGGCAGAAATGGCAAAAATTATGCTCTTCAATTTCCTGGTGAAATATCTCTCCTTTTCAGGGAAATATGTTTTCTGGATGGATTGCCACCTGCAGAGTACACTATACATCTTTGTTAAATTATTTTCTGTCTCTGCAGAAATAGCAGTTTAGTTTTGTAGTATTTTTTAAACAAAATGACTGAGCATTTAGCACAATTATGTTCAGCACTATAATCTTTTTTTTTTCTTCTTTTGTCGAGCTATCCTTTAACAGGGAATAAAAAATGAGACACACTGTAAGCTATTTTGCATAAATGAATAATTATGATTGCCATATATTGCCAATTGTAATTAGAGATAATAATGCTAGGTTTTGGAGCTTTTACTCACACATTGCTTTCCCAAGCAAAACAGAACTTTTGTAATGTTCATGCAGTTAAGTGAACAGATTGGGTTTTCTCCTCTCACCAAAGACACAAAAGTGTGTGCTTTTCCTCCTGCATTTTTTAAAAAAAATGATAGCTTTAATTAGTTGAAGGTAAATAAGTAAATAAAAGGCACTCTATAAATAGTAGGCTCTTAGCAAAATTAGAGGCACATTAAAGATAACACACGTTTGGGACTTGCAGATCAGTTAGCAAATCGTCTGAGCATTAGAGGCAAATTGGCAGCTGCTTACAGTTAGCAACCAAAAATGCTGTAGGTAGTGTATGCATGTGCAGATCATTTAAGGGCTCAGTTTACCTTATTTACATTCCAGAACCTTTGGGATTTGAGGAAGGGTTGGGTTGTTTAGGGTTGTTTTGGTAAAAACCCCATGTTCGGCACACCTCACAATGAAGGTTGCTCACTGCTGCAGTGGAAAAGCCTGCAGTTTACACAGTTCTTGGATACTGAGCATCCACACTGACATGAGAACTTGGCATGGCACTAGACTAAAAAACAATGCTGTTTAATCAGGTGTAGAGTGCTGGCTTATTACTTTTGCCAGCAGCTTTGTTTTACTTGGACTGCATAGCCTCGTAAGAATTCAAAGCCATTGCAATATTGCTGAAGAAGCTTTCTGAGATGTGTAACTAACCATAATGCTGTATCTCCAGGGTACTGAATGAATGCAGCAAACAAACTGTACTTTGCAACTGTCTCATTTTCCTAGGAAAAATGGACCAACTTCTGGAATTGTTGTTTAGCTCCCAGTCTCAGTGGGAGTTCTGTCTGAGCACAGACAGGCTAAAGCTTAAACAATGAGCATTAAATTTGGTCCCTTCATCTCAGGATCTCACAATTCTTTTGGAAATGTTAACAAATTAAGGTTCACAACCCCCGCCCTGTAAAATAATACTATTCCTCTTTTACAGATGGGCAAAGAGGACCATGAATCAGGGACAACAACAAGAGCTACAGATCAGAAATCTGACCCTTGAGCAGGCTGCTCCATTGTCTGTGTTGATTATTTTTCATAGCTCTCTTAGATCCCCAGAGTCTCATTATGCTTCTCAAGAGTTTTCATAACTGGAGTTAAGGGTGTTCGGACATGGTTTTCCACATGGATTATTCAATGTGTTTTCCTCATTCTTCATATCCTGACTTGACTTCATCACGTAAACCCTAATTGCAAGGGTGCTACAGCCATTACAGGTTACAAATCCTGGTGTTTTGCCTACCAAGGAATGGTTTAAATGTGAACATAATCTCTGTTCCTTGCCCTGAAGAAGCTTTCTTGTGGCAGCACATCTCACAATTAGGCCACACCTAGGCGAAATCTCCCAAAGGAGTGCTGCAGAAACTATTATCCTCTTTAGGGATTGGTAACCTAGCACAGATAAAAATAGGGGAGAAAAAGAGACCCAATACTCTCTTCAACTGTGAACGGAATTTTTTTATGGGATTTGAAAATTATTGGACTGCTATTGCTGCTTTCTTTCCTAGACAAGGAATGTAGCAAAATGCTCTCCAGGTAGTTTGTCCATACAAATTGCATAGCTTAGTTTTCTTCTCTTAGAGCAGAACCTCTTTGACACCTTTATATATTAGACAGCATTTTAACAGAATTTTACAGGCATATGTGTTACCTCCTTCCCACCATTCAAAAATCTCTCAGCAAGGTTGTGGTAAGAGCAGTCACAGATTTTGGAGAAAGTAGTACTAGAAAAATACTTTCTGAATTTGACTTGCTTTAATAGAGTGTGTTTAGCATCTACAAAAATTCATATTTGTCCTTTCTGTTTCCCTCTTATCTGCTGTTCTCCATTCCTTACTCTCATAATCTTCTTCCCTACGCACACACAATCCTGAAACCTCATTCCTTTCTTTTTCTCTTAGCTGAATATTCTGTATCATACTTTTCTTTTGCTTACTCCTTTGTAAGCAAATTCCCAGCATGGTCATCTTCTTTCACTTGATTCTCTCTCTCCAGAGACCTTCTGGAGGTTGTAAGTTTGCTGATTTTTCTCAGTGTAGCAACTCAAAATCATGTGCTTATTCTCTATTTGCAAAGCTGATAACTGTTGTCTAGGCTCTCGTCATGTGACGATTCAATAGCTTTTCCTTTTTTTTTTTCTTTTTTTTCCTTTTTTTTTTTTTTTTTTTCCCCCTGCACAAATACACTTCTGTGCTGCTACATCCTTCCAGACAGGGCTGCAAATATCCATTTTCTATCCCTTTAATGAAACTGTAGCACCCATTCTATTTGCATTGTTTGAACAAGTATGTTAACTTTCAAGGTCTCTTACTTCATGTTCCATTGCTCTTATGTTTTTCAAAGTATTCCTATGCTCTCCTTTATTCTGCCCTTCCTTCATAGGACATATTAAATAAAAACATTCAGGGCAACTCCAATGCCTGCCTTTCAAAGCCTCCATTAAAATTCTCCTTGCCTTTCTGTATTTCCCCAAATTTCACAAACTTATGTTTCTTGTCCACAGGTTATCCTTCTCATAAATATTTTTTTCTTGTTTCCTTTTACTCCCTGGATATCCATTTGCTAACTTTTAATAACTTTCTTTATATTGCAGTTTTAATCTCTTACAGCTCTAATCATCGTATTAATGTCTGTATGATGTGGATTGCCATGGAGATGTCAGTCAAGGACTGGCTCCCTTGAGCTCTGTGGTAACACAAGTAAAGTTATTGCCTTTTCAATCTGTTGTTCTGTGCTCCACTTCTTATGATCTGGAACCAAACGTTGGCATGTCCATCTATCCCGAAACCTCATCATAGAATTTGTTCAACCCCTCTTTACTCGCATTCAGTGTGTCAAAACCATGCAAGGTTGTCTGAAGAAACTACAGATTTAATTAATTAAGCTAACTTGTTATTTTTCATATAACATTACATGCAGAGATCCCTGGCAAATAATTCCTAATGAACCTGAGAACTGCATGGTGTGAGAAATGAGGCAGAAGGAACAGAGTACTGCAGTGATCACTGGCTCCTTTCATTCATCTTAGGCTACTCTGTGCTGCCAAGTTCACATATACTCAAGTTGAATGTACAAGCTTAGTTCAATTAATGGCTTTTGGTATATATTCAATGATGAATACGTGGACGTACAGGCAGAAAAGGGAAGAATGGGTCAAATAGGGGGTTTCCTAATGGCAATTATTTTAGGGAATTTTTCAAAAGGAAAACTGAACTAGGAATGACACCATATTGCAATGATGTTGAGAGTAGGGCAGTTTGAATTTTCAGTTTTTTGGATGAATGGAGGAAAGAGGGAAAAATAATTTGGGTCAACCCAGAGGAAACAAAGTTTTGCTTTCCTCACCCAAACAAAAGACGTGTTTCATCTTAATAGCGTCTTTCAAAGGATAAGAAGAAACAAAGTTTTGCTTTCCTAACCCAAACAAAAGAGAATGTGTTTCATCTTAATAGCGTCTTTCAAAGGATGAATCACAGACTGGCTGAGGTTGTAGGGTACCTCTGAAGGTCATCTGGTCCAGCTCTTCTTTTTAATCAAGGTCCTCTAAAACAGGCTGCACAGGATCATGTCCAGATGGCTTTTGAGTATCTCCAAGGATGGAGACTCCACCACCTCCCTGAGCAACCTGTGACAGTGCCTGGTGACCCGCACAGTAAATGTGTTTCCAATGTTCAGAGGGAACCTTTTGTTTTTCAGTTTGTGCCCATTGCCTCTGGTTATGCCACTGAGCACACGGGGAAAGAACTTGACTCCAACCTCATAGGAGAGATGCTTTGGTCCCTTCATCATGTGTCCCTTTGCTGGAGTCTCACTGGTGAGTCTATATCTCTGTTATCCTGGAATCCGTATCTTCATATATCTGTTATCCTGGAATTGCTGTGGAACACTTAGCCCTTCCCCTTTAAAAAAAAAACAAAAAACAAACAAAACCAAAACAGATTAAATCATCTGACCACTTAATCACAAGTGTGTAAATAGCTTTTATCAATGCAACTAATTTTCCAAAGGACAAAATATTGACCTTTTTCTTTAGCTCAAATTATATCAGTGGATTTTGTGTGTGTTTGTTTTTTCTTTACAGACTGCAGATTTCACAGGTCAACTTTTCTCTGCTATATTGGTACAATCCCTAGATGACTTCAATAAATTAATACAATCACTCCTGGCTTACAAAGGTGCAACTCTACTGAGATTTAAAAATTGATTATAATATTGTGTAAATAGACTGCATTTCTCCTTATTTAGAATTGAATTTAAGCTTTCATACTAATTTATTTTTCTTGCTGTTATTCATGAATTTGAGGCTACTAGTCTTTATAATATTAATGAGTATTATTGTGTTTAGGGGAAAAGCCATGGTATTTTGCAAAGCATGGAAAAGGCAAGTAAACACTGTAGTGAGAGAAAAAAACTTTTGCCTGCTAACATTAGTACATCCTTTAATTAAAATACATACTCCATCCTCAGTTTCTGGCTGCCTTGATAAACGTATGAGTAAGAGATAGTGTTTGATGGGAAGGCCATGATTGCCTTTATTCTTGTCTTCTTCAATTAAATTTTAAAATCTCAAAAAAATGAATTGAGCATCCTCCTTTTTCTTATTTTCTGGTTAGCTCTATTTTTTTTGCCTGCAATAACAAAGCCATGACAAAAGACAGCAATCCCCTTGCTCATGTGATATGATTCCACACTCCGAGTGTGAATACTGGCAGATCAGCAGAATGAGCCATCTGCAAGCTATAAGCTGTGTCTTTGCATGAGTAGATTTAGGATAAAAAAAAAAAAAAAAAAGAAGTCTGACCTGGAAGCCAAACGTTACTTGGCAGGTTTAGCAGAGATCCCTGTGAGGCCAGCCACTGCTTATGCTGAATGTGTCCTTTCTAAAATATATGTCCCTCCCTCTTGCCATCATATTTTGTAGCACATGTACGTAAGCACACGCACAGAAATGCACACACACAGGGCTGCACTATGGGCCACCTCAGAGATGCTGTACTGCAGCTTAATGAATATCAGACTTCATAGTTAAGTCTCCGTTGGATTGCTGTGCTGGTGAATAATGAATATCATACTGCAGGGTTAATCCCAAGTGGCTAGTTTTCTGGTTTTAACAGGCTGGGTGTTAGTCCTGAAATGCTTGTAAATGTCTGCAGTTCATGGATTGTGTGTGCTGTGTAGGAGCATGCACCTCTAAATTCTCACCTCACTGAAGGCAATGGAGATAGTCTAGGACAGCACAAGACAGATTGGTTCCTGCAGTCATCCCCCCGCCAGTTTATTATCTCCCAAACGGAAGTCCCACCTCACACAGAAGAGTTATGCACACTGCCAGTTTTTTTCTTTTCATGAGTTGCCATCTCCTTTCTAAGCTTGATGTTCTGGCTCTGACATCCTACTCCTCTGAATTATATCTTGTGCCTTCAACTAATGAAGTCGTTGGCAAAATTCCCATTGACTTCATTCAAAGAATGATCCAGCTGAACAGCGCTGACTCCTGAGAGCTCCTGAGCCCTTGTGGAATAAATGCAAGTTGAAGATTTTTAAAGATTTGGCCCTAGATTATAGAACATTCAGGACAGGTGGAGTTTGTCTTTTCAAATGGTTTGTGAAATGCCATTTTCACCTACAATACTCTAGAAATGATTAAGTGACAGTAACACTTATCAGATGACACAAAAACTCAAACTTGTGGTGGGAGCAGAAAGGATAGGGTTGCTGTTTGCTTTCACTGTGCTTGTGGAGATGAATGTAGGAAGAAATTAAGGCAATACCTTAAATTATAAATCCTTCTATCCCTTCTTGTTTGTATTTTTGTCTCCCTTCTTTATTTATCCCCATTGGGAGTATAAGAATCTGATCAGACCTTCCCAGTTCTAGTTAAAAACTAGTGCCTGCGCAGGCTCCATTTAGTGAATTGCACTAAATTTTTCCCTACCATTAACTTCAATGGCAGTAAAACCAGATTAAAACAAAAACAAATGAAAACAACTTCTCCAGCATTAAATGATGTAGAGGTTTATTTAACATGAAGTACTTTGATATCCTTTTCCCGCAATTACAGTGTGCCTTACTGCTGTCCCTCTGCTCTTTAAAATAAAATAACTTGAAGAGATTCTTAGGTCTCAGGACTGTAGGTGATAATATCCTTCTTGCACAACAAAAAGAAAAAGCCAGTGGCTGGCCATGCTATTGAGGTGTGATCTAGGCATACTAGGTACTCAGAAGGAAATATCTGGTATCCAAATGAACATACTGGCCATGAAGAAAGGACCTAAAAAGGGAGATTTCATCATGCTAAAGTAGGAGATAACTCTGAATCTGTGAGAGGGTAGTGCCTTGAAGGCTGATGTTGGTGGGTTTGACACCTGCTTCTGGACCTCTGGTAGTGTTTGAGAGGGCAAGATTTCCCTTCTTTATCCTTTTTCCCTCCACACTTTATAGTGACTTTGAGCATTTCTCTTTAAACTGTGTGCGCTATTGACAGTGTATAGAACAAGGCCTTTGCTCTGCTCATGCTGGTTCTTATGTGACATCCATATTTGTGCTTCATGTAATTTCAATGACAGAGTGCTGGACTGTGGCTCATTGTAATAATGTGGTCTCTGTTCTACCTGCTGCCTAGAGTTTGGGGACGTGTTTTGAGCCAATGTGTCTATTATTCTATTTAGGGAGTGTTAACAGAAATGCTACAACAGAGGCAGCAATAACATTATAAAGCATATGTTGGTCCCAATACAGCTCTAGGAACCTAATGCTAAGCAAGCTAACAGCCCCATATGGGCACCTTACTTTTGCTCTATGTAGTGACTCACTTTTCCCCTTCTGCAAGGGGTTAAGGATGCAGACATTTAATGCTAGCAATAACCACATCCTTTCAGCAGAGGGTGTTCAGTTCATGAAGAGAAGCTAGAAATCCGATATCCAGGTAGGTACTTAACTATATGTCTATTGTGCTAATTTCCTACAGAGTTTAATGCTAGTCCTGAAATTTGATGTCAGGCATGACAGCAAGAAAGGCAGCCATGTTAAGGGCCCAGGGCCCCAGGAGGCAGAAACTTCTGCCCATTCCCTGACTCATTTGGGTCAGGCAGTGCTTACCAAGAGTTGAGAAAGCTCATTAAGGTGAGGAACTACAGGAGAGATGTTGGCTTTAGAGCAAGAAGAGCTGCAGCATGGGAAAATGGCCCCTGCAGCCTTTGTTTTGTGAGAGATGGTTTCTTTTTTTTTTTTTTTTTTTTTTTT
>NW_009953786.1:7557413-7562307 GCF_000747805.2 Chaetura pelagica
GGTGTTTTTTTTTTTTTTTTTTTTTTTTTTTTTTTCCCTCTGAATTAATAAAGTGAGCCTGAGGGAAGAGCCTGAAAAAGATTTTGGCATGGTGTTAGTCCTTCCTGGGTTGGGGAAACAAGCCAATAGCCTTACAGGCAGCTGAGTCTTTAATCACATATTTAGTATCTGTGAGAAAAATATTCCAAGGTGGCTAAGTGACCTCTAGAATCAAAATGTATTTCAAATGCTACTCAGAGACTTAGGAACCAGGGCACCCTACATCATCTTACCCTTCCAAAATCTCAGAGTTTTAAAGGTGTTTTTGTTCCTAAACCAAACCATTTTTTTGTTAAAATTTGTGGTCCTATGCCATTTTGTAGCTCAGATATTGGCTTCTGCATGATACTGTCATGTTTGAAAATATTAACCTTGATTTTCTATGCTTAAAGCTCCTGCTGGGCTCAGTTGGTTTTACAGGTATTCAGACCCTTTAATGATCTTTCAAAGTACATGATTAGGAACTTAAGCAGTTAAATGTAGACATGTCTCTCCAAGCTTAGGTCAAAGTATGAACATAATGAATGAAAACAAAACCCGTTTTTTCTCTGTTCAGTGAACTCTCTTGAAGCATAAATCCAGATTGGGCACATAGAAAATACTGTGTTCCCTTCTGCAGTTTATTCCACCATTAATGAGAAAGTCTTTCTCAGACTGATGGGGCATACACCTCAGAGAACACTTCAAAGGGATTCAGGAACACAGGCTGGGTGATCATCAGAAAAACAGAAAAAGCTGGGAACCAAACAGAGAGTTTGAACATATGTAACTGTAGTTTCTAAGCTGATACCCCTACTACCTGTAATCACTTTTCTTTTACAAGTCATTCTCTCATAAGTAAATGAGAAATTATTGAATGCAGTTAACCAACTTATCCCAGAGGGAAGTTCAATCCCACAAGAGAAAGCTGGCTGAGGTTACACCTAGGAAGTTTGTTCTTGCCCTACCTGTGTGGAGACTGTGGTGTGATGGCAGCAGTTGACCATTTGTTTAATTTTATGAAAAAATGGCCACATTTTTACTTTTCTCTTTGTTCAGCTGAATTTAAAAGTCTGAAAAATTGCAAAAGGTTCTAGCTTTCATACATATAGATGGAACTTAAAGTAAGGATGCTAATATATCTATATGTGCCAGTGTGCAAAAACCAGCTAAGTACATGATCTGGAGTTCAGCAGTTTAAGTTCTGACCTAAAAGAGAAATACAAATCACTTATACATTGGTCTTAGTTCCTCATTTAAAAACTTTCCTAATTATGAGGATGTTCGGGAAATTAAATTGCTTTTTTTATTAATAAAAACACTGGGAAAAGTGGAAAATTATGTGAAATCTCAAGTAAGAGACCTTGTTGGAGGGTTTCTTTTCAGCAGAAGTAATAAAGTAATCTGCTAGAGGAATTCTCTGATGACACAAAAGGAAACCGAAATGACAAAGCTTGTAGTGCCACCACAGAAATTTGGAGCATGTTTTTTTAAAAGGAAATTTCTCTGTACTTCTTTTATGACTTCAAAGCCAGGCATCCATTTAATCACAGGAGCAGAAAACCTAATGCACTGGTAGCTGTCTGGGTTTTAGGTTTATTTATTTTTCCTTTACATTTGAAATTGTTTGAAAGCGTGAAACAGAAAATCACGTTGCAAAACCCATGCCTACAGTGTCTGGTACCCATACGAAAATCAGACAAGTTCTGACCACGGCTCCAAACTGCTAATGCGTGTGGCAGAGGAGAGAGGAGAAGGAAGCAGACAGGCAGCTACTGATTCAGACAGAGCACAAAATTCCAGCACAATTAAGAAAGAACGGGAAGGGTGGCAGAGAAGAAAGCTGACTGTGCTGGGTGGATTGAGATGGGGCAATATCAGGTTATCATATTGTAGTTAAGCCAGGAGCAGCTGCTGCCAGCAAAACCAAACCTAGCTTGGTCCTTGGCTGAAAACTTAAATATCAACACCCTGTAATTATGCATAAAAAGATACACAGAGCTAGCAGCTTTAAAGTACTTTTATTAATTGCACCAAATGTTAGTGAAAGATTGAATTATTCATAGTTATCGTTCTCAGGGGTTTCTTGACTAAGGAGAATAAGGAGAATTTGATGTGGAAGTCTCATTTTACATAGCTTCTCCAGTTTGCTTATGCCAAGAAGCAGGAATGTATTTTTCATGTCAGATCTGCAGAAAATGCATGTAGCTGCTAGTTCCTTAGCAACCTTCTGGGATATGCCTGCGTCTAGTTCCATGAACCCTGCATATCAGAAATAATCTCCAGTGGGTTTCCAGGGATCAGTGGATTTTGATGCACTAATAATACTGTTCATGTGCAGTTAGAGTAAATAATTTTATTTACTTACTAGATCATTGCTGCGTTTGGGAGTTTTTTGAAACATGTATTTAGGAAAATAATACATAAACACATTTCATTGAGAGCCCTCTATGTGAATGAAGAGGGATGCAAGCCATACAAGCTATATATATATTTTTTAATAACTGGAAACCAATAATGCTCATTCAGAAATGCAGTTGTATTCATTCTAGCCTTGGTCCTCCTTCCTCTTTGCTGTTTAGCTAGAGGTGGCAGCTAAAAAGAGCACAAACTTCTGGAAGAAAAGATACTAAAAGAACAATACATCTTTATAGTTTGCGCATCTTCCTCTTAAAGAAGAGAAAACTTCATATTCTAGTTCTCCTTACAGCACTCATGCCTTAGATTTATCACTGTGATACAATTTATGAGTAATCTGAACCTTATCAAACAACCCTGTACTTTGCTGAATTGCATATGGTAACAGGGACAGCTCAGGTCAGTGATTTTTACTCATGCAAGTAGTGGATACTATCTGGAGCAGCTTGCCTCAGGCAGACTTTTCAGGATTCAAATGGGGCTCAACATTTTCACTGCAATCAGGGGGGTGTGGGTCTGATCCAGTAACTCACGTAGCCCATGTCAAAATCTTTGCTGACACCAACTGAAGGGCTTCTGCTCAGCTGCTCCTGCATCTGCTGCTAATCAGCAGTGTTCCGACACGATGCGTTCTGGTACTGGTATTTAGTGTATGCAACACACTTGCAGGAGTAGGAGCTTCATGGATGTTGATCCCCTTGCTTCTGGTAAAGTGGATGGAGTTCAGTCTGTTTGTGGCAAGTGAAAATGTAACCCACTTATTTAATATTTTATAGTCACTGAAGGCTTTATTGTTGCCTTCACAGAGTCAAATTCACACCAAGTATTTTTTGCTTATTAAGGATGAGAAGAAAATAATTTTTACATTCAACTTTGTCTTACAAGCAAATGGCAAATCTTAGTATTTTAACTGACATTTGAGTATGATAATAACTAGAAAGAGAGAGCAAAAATCCAGTAGGTCAGACGTAGAAAACTGTATATAGTTATAGAGACTTCCTACAGAGATAGTTATAATGTGTATATTAAGATACATAACTTATATATAATGCATATATAGAGACCAAGATAACTGTATCCATTTATATAGCTATACAAAACATCTACATAGAAATACATCACTTTTCTAATTTTTTATGTGATCAATGCTCAAGCTGTCCTTTCACACTTTTGTGTAATGAAAGTTGAATAGTATTCTCACTTTTCTTATTCCAAATTAATATTATATTTAATAGCTTGTAAATATGATCTGCAAATGTAAATTGCTTTTAAATATGGTTAAAAATTGCAGTTTACCTTTCATGTGTTAGTTCCTATACAAAATAAAGTAAGTTTTAGTCCAGGGTTTCCTACTTTCTCAACCAAATAGACAGCATTGAGAAACTTTTCTGTGGCTGGGATCACAAGACCTGTGCCTGAGAGAAGAGAAATCTTCTGATGCGGTTTATAAGCAAGAGATGACCAACATTTCCAATACAGTTACCATTTCCTTGTATGGTGCTGCTGGGCTGGGCATAAAGCAGGGTCCTCAGGCAATCTAACCATTGAAGCTTCTGATACCTCTAATCCTAGTGATCCTGTTCTCCACCTGAGCAGCTGCTTGATCATCTTTAGTCTAGCAATCACTTCCAAGGGTGAATGTTCTTGAAATAAAGTCACCAATAACTGATATGGCAGGGTTGGGCAGCAAAAGACAAATATGAGGCATGCAGGAGTTTTCACAAGCTTTGATATGTAGTTTGATTGTGCTCATAGAATCATAGAATCATCAAGGTTGGAAAAGACCTTCAAGATCAAGTCCAACTGTCCACCTAACCATCTCCCATCTTATATCTATACTCTAAACCCCTAACCCCTAACCACTAAACCACTTCCCAAAACACCGCATCTACCCCTTTTTTGATGATGCCTCCACCACCTCCCTGGGCAGCCCGTTCCACTGCCTCACCACTCTTTCTGTGAAGACATTTTTCCTAATATCCAACCTGAACCTCCCCTGGCACAACTTGACCCCGTCTCCTCTTGTCCTACTGCCAGTGACAAGGGAGAAGAGGCCAATACCCACATCACTACAACCTCCTCTCAGATAGTTGTAGAGAGCAATGATGTCTCCCCTCAGCCTCCTCTTCTCCAGGCTGAACAGCCCCAGCTCTCTCAGCCTCTCCTCACAAGACCTGTTCTCCAGACCCCTAATCAGGCTAGTTGCCCTTCTCTGCACCCTCTCCAGCCCCTCCATGTCCCAAAACTGCACACAGTGCTCAAGGTACAGCCTCACCAAGGCTGAGTAGAGAGGCAGGGTCACCTCCCTGGTCCTGCTGGTCACACTATTCCTGATGCAGGCCAGGATGCTGTTGGCCTTCATGGCCACTTGGGCACACTGCTGGCTCATGTTCAGCTGGCTGTCAATCAGCACCCCCAGGTCCCTCTCTGCTGGGCAGCTCTCCAGCCACTCCTCCCC
>NW_009953786.1:7562326-7571106 GCF_000747805.2 Chaetura pelagica
GGTTGTTGTGCCAAAGTACAGGACCTGACATTTGGCCTTATTGAAACTCATACAATTGGCCTCAGCCCATCAATCAAGCCTGTCCAGGTTGCTCTGCAGAGCCTCCCCCCTACATTCAGGCAGATTGACACTCCCACCCAAACTTAGTGTCATCTGCAAACTTGCTCAGGGTGCACTCTATCCCCTCATCCAAGTCATCAATAAAGATGTTAAACAGGAGCAGCCCCAGCACTGAGCCCTGAGGAACACCCCTCATGACCAGCCACCAGCTGGATTTAACTCCATTGAACACAACTCTTTGGACCTTGCCATCCAACAAATTCTTTATCCAGCAAAGTGTGTGCACATCCAATCCATGAGCAGCCAGCTTCTCTAGGAGAATGCTGTGGGAAACCTTGTCATAGGCTTTGCTATAGTCAAGGTGGACAAAATCCACAGGCCTTCCCTTGTGCAATAGCAGGTCACGCTGTGAACAGAACCTGCCCTTCATGAACCCATGCTGACTGGGCCTAATCACCTGGTGGTTCTGCATCCACTGCATAACGGTGCTCAGGATGACCTGTTCCATCAGCTTCCCTGGTACTGAAGTCAGACTAACAGGCCTGTAATTTCCCAGATCATCGTTCTGCCCCTTCTTATATATGGAGGTTTCACTGGCTGATTTCCAATCTGCTGATACTGCCCTGTCAGCCAGGACTGCTGATAAATGATGGGAAGTAGCTTGGTGAGCACCTCCACCAGCTCTTTCAGCACTCCTGGGTGCATCCCATCGGGCTCTATAGATTTTTGCATATCTGTGTGGTGCAGCAGGTAACTGACCGTCTCCTCCTGGATCATGAGGGGATCGTTCTACTGGGGGTCACTGTCCCCTATGGCATCCTTTTCCCTTGCATGGACACTGAGGACTTCTCAGCAATGTAAGAGTGTCTCTTAATTCAGTGCAGTGCCGACTGACCTCATGTTGACTCTTTGGCGTGTCAGCACTGGGCAGTGATGTGATGCAGAGATGCAGGGATTAAATACGCTCTGAGCTGTTACATCCACGCTGTGAATTGCAGCATCACATGGAGATACTGGCTTGAGTCCCATAAACAATATATTGCAATAACATCGTTCCATGACCAAGCTGTGCACAGTTCTCCATCAGCTCTGAGTTCTCTTGCCTATATTTCCTCTGATATATTTGATCTTTTTTATTCACCTTTCTAATTTTTTTTATCATTTCAACACATAACTGCATTTTACTTGTGGCACAATTAGACCTCAACAGAACATGCTAAATGTCTCAACATTTTAAAGAAGTCCCAACTGGAAACCACATAAGAAGAACTTTTGAAATATACTGTGGGACACTCACAGTAAACAAGAGCGACTGTAAGTTTTTAGATATAAGAATGCATTTTCTTGCTCATTAACTACCAAGCATGGCTGACTCCTGGCCCACTCTCCAGTTCTACTGTCGAATAAATAATAGCAACAATAAAAACAACAGCTTATTACTACGTGTGGATTTACTAATGTTCTGAAATATACTGGGATCAATACACAATTCTTTTCCCAAAGGCAAATTCAGGCCAGCTGTTATTCTACTGTTGATGTCACAGTACCAAATAAAGGAAATGGTGACTGAGACAATCATGAGCAAAACCTGAGCTCCACACCAGTATGCAGAAAAGCTTCAAAATTAGCCAGAAGTGTGGCTGGCAATCCTAACACTGTTAAGCAGACTGAATTAATTTCTCCTGACTGCATTTTCACTTCTATTTGCAACATTGTGTTTAGACCAGGAAATAATCTTATTATGGAATTACTGATTCTAGTGAGTTACTGGAGCTCATTGCCTCCACAGGTCATGTGGTTTCAGGATAGATATCCTCAGAAGTAGGTTTCAGCTAAGTGGAGACATCCCATGTGCTCTCACAGAAGTCAACCACAGTCTTGTGCTGCTGTGTCAGGAGGATTGATACAGGATTGATTGACCAGCTTTGCCCTGAATAGGGATAATAATTTGCTTCTTAAACTTCCATCCAGTGCTTTGGCAAGCAGAAAGCCTGCACTACTGCCAAATCTGTAATTACTTTACTAACAGCGATGACATATATGCCTGTTCTGCATGATCCTATTTTGTTGCTTCTGTTGTTGGCTGTGAACAATTCCGTACTTCAGATAATAGGAACCTCATCCCTGCATCTGTCTCTCAGCAGGGTGAGCTTTAACCTATGCTTTGAGCAGATTTTGAAGAGGAAGGGGAAAAAATACATCAAAGCCACAAAAAGGAAAAGTACATGAATAGGTACTGACTTGGTAAACACTGCAGAAAAAGCATGTGCCATCTCAAGAATAATTAAAGCCACATTACTGTAGTGGGCTCTGCAAATGCATGGGGACCATTGCAAGGTGGAGACCATCTTTGCTGTGAAAAGCTTTCACAATGTCTCAGTACACTCTTAATATGTATGGATTGTACCACATGGCATAATGATCATCAGTCCATAGGGGTATGGTTTCTGCTATCATGTATTGCACTGCACTGCATTCTGTTCTATTCTTTTCTTTTCTATTCTATTCTATTCTATTCTATTCTATATTTTTTTCATTTACTGTTCCATTCCATTATATTCTTCACCACTGGAACATTTCATAATTATCTAGAATAACTAAAACTTAACAACTTTTTTTTTTTTTTTTTTTTTTCCTGTGTCATAGGGAGACAATAGTGTGTGCAGTATGCAATTTCATTTTAAGAAGCTTTCATTTATTTCTTTTGTGTCCTTATTTTATAAATGTGCCTGGAATTAATTCATCATATCCAGCCAGGGGATCCTCAAATGAGGACTCTTACCTTTTTGTATGTTTGATTACATTATTGCAATTAACAGAACTCCTTCACAATCCAATTGAACTCATAGCTTTATTCTAATTTCTTGACAGGTCTGCTTCACTGTTTGTGCACGTGTGCACACATCTATACAGACACATGCACGTACACATAATGGATCAAGTTAGCAAAAATATTCTTTCTCATGTAGAAGAAGGGTCAGTAACCTGTAGGTGCCATGTGTAAGGTATTTAAAATTCACTCTGTGTTTATCTTGAATATTTTCTCACCTGCTCTATTCGGTAGAATACACATTTTTAAATGACCAAGCAGGGAATATATGTCCTTTTTTCTAAAACTTTTTTTTTTTTCCCTTCTGTGCAGCAGCAGCTGCCTGCCATGTTATTACTTTTTGTCGCTTACAGGCTTTTTGGCTGTGTGCCAACGGTTTCGTGTGGGGAGCAGGATGGTTTGCATCTGAATGGTGAATGGCAAGGCTGGGTGTGGGTACATTCAGCCACTCCAGGTGAGGTTGAACAGCCGCTTCCAGCTCACCTGTAGTAATTAATTCAATAAAACATTGATTACAGTGAAAGGGAAAAACAAACTTCCATGGAACAGATGGCAAATTTTAAGAGCGATGGAAACTAAAAGGATTTTTTTTTTTTAAATACTATTATGGTGTGCCCTAAATGGTATACAAAATTCTCTCCTCCTAGTATATACTTAAGCACTTACATTTGTTGTTCTGTATCGTGGCTCTGCTATGCTTTTCAAAACATATTTCGTCCAGTTTCAGATATCTGTGAGTTTTAATAATCAAACTTTTCAACACGTAGTTTTCCTGGCAGACTATGTTTGTGGCCTGGTTCCTGGAGGAGTTGTAAGACCTTGGTGTCCATCGCTCACTCCTGTCCTGGAAACTTTTGAACCTGGGAGTCAGGACATGAGCCAAATTGCAGAGAGCAGCAGATGTCTTACGAAAACTGAGACTAGGTAACAAAGAAAAACACTATCGGCTCCTCTACCCAGGAAAAGCTGTGGCAAGTTTAGCCCTTTCCCAAAGCATTTTCTGGCCAAGAAGCTGAGAAGCAGAGACTGGCTGGCCAGTTGGCATGCAAGGAGGTAGCTGGGCAGTTTACACAGAAGATACACATCTTCTGCTTAGCTGATAAAGTTGAGTGATGGTTTGGAAAAAGAGAATGAAAAACATGCTGAAGATGGGCAGGAAAGCCTATTCCTTAATAGAGTTAGGCACTCACACACAATGTGTGAGTCATAAATGGTAAGGGCCAGAAGTGTAGTGGAGGTGTTGTCCCAAAAGTAGCCTTGAGAAACTGGGTGTCATTGATTGCAATGCTTGTAGAATAAGCTCTTTCTTTGTAAAAAGAAATGTTGGGTACAGAATAGCATTTAATGGTACTAGAATAACATTTAAAAAGATTGAGCTTGAGACTCCTTGCTATTGTGCAAGCTAGCAACATGTTTCTAATGGCTAGCTGTTCAAACTTTCAGAAATGAGAAACACACATGAATGTGTATCTTGGAGAGATCCTGATTTTTAAAAAATGTTGAGTGCTCACATGAGAAAGCTGAGGTATTGGCCTCAGTTCCTTCTGAAATAGTGTTTCAGAGCTATCAGCCATTACCACCTATCCATGTTTTAAGATATTTAAGAATAAGAGTACTGTGCAGAATTATTTTTTTTTTTTCCAAAACTTACCTAGTAATTTCTGGTGCATTTTTAAATTACTCTCATTTACTCAAGTAAGAGGTCAGGTTCTTTTCACAAAGCCTGATAGCATCAGACTAAACAAAAATATGTTGTTGAGCAAGCAGAAGAAGAAAACCGTTGTTGCTCTCAGTGTCAGGTCTGATCCTACATCAGTTTAATGCTTTCAATTGAACTAATGCATACAGCACATTTGATCAAAACTGAAAGTTTCCAGCTGGAAGAACTCTATTCAAAATATTGCCAAAATATTGCATCATTTTCAGGACTGGACCCCTGATAGTAGGCTTAGGAAATCTTGTTCCTATTGTTGTCAGTAGGCAGACTTGGTGTCCTCTATTGCACAAGGGAAAAAAGGAAGGGAGGGGTGGATTTACTCTACAAGATAGCAGCTTCCCACACACTCCCACCCCATCTGCAGGTAATTAAAAGTTGCTGGTTTGTCACACTGCTAGTGAAGACAGACTTCTATCACAGACCTGTGTGGCTGTGTTGGCAGCAGATGGAACAGCCCAGGTGTATTTAGCACCTTCCTGGGGATCCTTCTTGCCTCTGCCTTACTGTGGCTCCAGGCACCTCTGACAGCACTTGGACCCAGTACCAGCTATCAAATGAGGTGCTCTGCTGTCTAAGAAATAGCAAAGTGGAGATGTGCTATAGAAAAAACACATGTGGCTTGGCTGAAAACTACATGCTAAATGATTTTTACATGCTACATACAATGAGAAAACTGGTGATGTTCTGCGTCTGCTTTCTCCAGTGTAGTTCTGTTCTCCACAGAGAATGTCATTGAGAATACCTCACACTGTGAGGCTCTATGTGCTCCATAGTAGTCTTTCTGTTTGCTACTATTCTGCATTAAATTTAGTAAACATTGTTTTGTTTTTCTGCTGGAGCAAATAAATCTGTCAGTATTTTAACTTGAGCTTGTTTTATGTGCCACAGATAACATTGCTTAAACCTCCATGTTTGATATTATATTTGGAAGCTCACTTTGTAGTTATAGGTGGGGTTGTAGGGCTCCTTATTATTTAGGTTACTCAGTGCATGGGATGGGCCTATTCTGGGCCTGAATTGAGGTGGTGTAATGAAGGAGACAGTTGTCTTAGGGACCCTTGCTTGATTGTTTGTCTGATACAGCGGAAATATGTAGGTGTACAGGGCAGGGGTTGCATAAGGAAGATGTTGCTTTCACAGCAAAGGCACTTAAACATTGCCTGGATCAGTAGGACTCTTACTCTGCCCTTGTGATCAGATTCTCATATGACTTCAGGCAACTTGTTTTCAGGGATGATTTCTGATTGTGGTATCTTTCTTATGCCGTCTACCCAAGATGAGAGGTTAGAAAAAGGTCAGAAGAAATATGTCATGCTTAGAGATGTAGACGGTAGTGCTCTGTGCTTGAAAAGATAAAGACCAGTGGCCTCTCAGAGTAGGCACCCAGAATAAGGTTGCACTTCAGATCTCCATCTTTCTGTATCCCACTTTCTCGTTTGTAAACCAGAGATTATCAATTGCTATCTCACGAGGATATTGTGAAAAAGAAAAGCATTTACACCCCATAAAGGGGTACAAAAATGATGGATGCACATGTAGGATTGTGAAAAAAATTATTTGAAAATCTGGACAGGGTGCCAACTGTAAGGTTGGGGACCACACAATGAGTAATAAGGAGAAAGAGTATTGCAAAGTCACTCATTAAATGCGCACCAACCAGTCTGCTCTGGATAAGGTGAAATTCACTTGAAAATAATAGTCTTTAATTACTCACATGCTGTTGTAACACATACAACTAGTGTAGCTGCAGAGAAAATCTGAATTTCCTAATTTCTGAATACTTAGTTTTGCAACCTAATTAATACTACAGGGAAAAGGAGGGACATAGGGTTGTTTGTAATAAAATGTATTTTCTTATAAACATGCGTATGGTTTCTAGTCTCTATTTGTTCCCTCTGTAATATTTATAAGATTATAAGTGGATGAAGGAAGGAGAAAATATCCTCTTGGTCATCTAAAATACTGTAAAAAGGAATGAAATTATACCCAGATTCTACATTTTTAATATGATAAGAACACATTTTAAAAACACCCCCAGGATCCCTTGAACAGTATCATTAGACATTTGATGTGAGCCATTATATTTATTTCATTATGAATAATAATTTGTTTTAGAGAATTACCTTAAGGCACTGACCAAAAGCAGAGCCCAGTCGTTGCTCCAAAGGGCCCTGGAACTAAGTAATACATATTCTGAGTTGGTAGAAAAGCAGGGCCTCAAATGGCTGTCACAGCCCTGTGCTGGTGAGGCAATGGGATGGCTAACTCAGTGCATACATCTATGCAAGGTGGAGATGTACAGCCTTGTTGGACTAACTTGAACCCTGGACCAAATGCACTATGGAGGTACTTGGCCAGAGTTAGTAAGTTCAGCTCCCAAGATACAGCTCAGCTATGCAGGCAAAACTGAGCAGAGGTCATCAGGAGCCCACAGGGACAGGGAAGGGAAAGTAGGATTGACAACCCTACTCAACCAGTGCTGTTCCTGTATCAGTTTATGGGATGTGGAATAAGTTGGGAAGAGTGAAGAAAACAATGGCTGCTACTGGGATGGTGGTATTGATGTCCTGGAAATCTCATGAATCCTGGATCTGCCCTCACTGGTGGCAGCAGCAGCAGCAGTCTGGGTTTCCAGTGACTGGGGAAACAGGCTAAATAGACAGCTAATGTGCTGGCTGCAGCAGCCTGATGCCTTAGACAGCTACATGCTTTGCTGTTGCAGCAGGGCCATTCCAACCAGAGAGTTGGCTTTTCATACTTGAGCTGAATCCTTCAACAATTTTTCTCCAAGTGATTCTGCAGTGCAGTGTATTGTGCCACAGACGAGACTGCAGCTGTACCTCAGCATTCCTATCCCAACTCTTTTCACCTGTATAGCTCAAAGATCTGCCCCATAAAACCTGCCTTGTACCCCTCTTCATTCAAAAGGGATAGTTCTTGGTTAAGGGTTTCCTACAGTGGGGATTTTCCAAGCTGAAGCTGCCTCCCACAGCCCTAACTCAGGTACACCGTCCTTTGTTTCTGTTTTGTTTTTATTAAGCTGCTTTACCCAGCAATCTTATCAGTGTTCATGAAACTGTAACTATAATGCATTTGTTTCTGCTTAAATGCTTTTTTTTTTTTTTTTTCAAAATGCTCTTTTGTTTCTGCTGCTTGAAATTATATTTAACAGTATCCTAGCTAAATTTATGCACACATTTAAAGAAGGAGCCCTAGATATAATGCATTTTTAACCATGTGAAGTATATTAGTAATGGTACTTACAGAAAGAAAAGAAAAATGGTCTTGGCTTGCATTAGTTCCATCTTTGCAGTATGCAGATAAGTACCATACCTTTGACAGTGTAACTACATTAGGTTTGCCTCAAAGCTAGCAGTCAGCAAGCCTAGTGCACAACAGCCATAACAGGTGTCTTGTGTAAGAGGTGCTATTCTAGAAGGAGCTCCACATGCTTTTCAGTGTATCATCTCCCACTGCTCCTTATGGTCCACGTGGAAGTAGAAGAGACATAGCATGATGAGCATCACCCTGAGCATAGCACTTGAGGAGTGTGGTGTAGTTACCATCAGCAGAAGTTATGAAGGGAAAGGGGAATATTGAAACAGAAACTTGACCTTGCCCTATTCCCCCTCCAGGATGGTCTGAGGCAAGGAGATCATGTTTGTTTGTTTCTTGGTTTTTTTTTCCCCCTTAACCTGTGTTTCATGTATTAGAGTTGAAGCAGCTAACAGCAGAAATGCATCTGAGAAAAATGTCAAAGAAATGACCGAGAAAATTCTTAAAGAAATAAAGGCCTCTTAGAGCGTCATAACAGTAATGGTAATGAGAAAGGATCTGGCAGCCTCTCAAACAGAAGACTATTATTAAATATAAACCAACCAGGAATCAGGTGTGGAGGCTGGCAGACTTCTTTACTTAGCTAAATAAAAGCAAGCTGTTGTTTTCAGCTTTTTCTACTGGATTCAAACAGTATGTCAGCACAGATAGGAAAATGAAGCATTGTGCTGGCAAAACAGGTGATGCTCTGCACAGCAGTGTGGAATGCTGGGCCGCCAGGCTGAGAGTCCACCTATGGAGGACTTGACCAAACAGGGTTGAGTAGGGAGCAGCTGCTGTGGGGCATGTGCACAGCCATGAATCCCACTAGCACGTGCAGCCCCCCCTGCATTCCTG